>NC_085859.1:54210630-54245630 GCF_034702125.1 Engraulis encrasicolus | reverse complement strand
CTGCAGTCTTCTTTCATTGTCATGTCTGACAACACAACAATAATGAAAGCATCGCAACAGTATGGTGAATGAATGTACAGTATGTACCACCATGATATTCATATCATCATACGCTGTGTTCTGGTGAGTTTGGGTACAGCATGCTGTGTGGCAGGTCTGTGTACCTGTGGCGTCGCCTGATGATGGTGTGGTCTGGTGTGTTTGGGTACAGCCTGCTGTGTGGCATGTCTTTGTCTCTGTGGCGTTCTCTGTGTCCTGGTGGCAGGTATGTGTCTCTGTGGTGTCACCTGATGATGAGAGCCATCTGTGGTCACTTCCTGCTGCCCACTGGTCCTCCAATAGGGAAAGCTGGAGGTGAATCAGTGCTTTAGCCCAGACAGCCTCATGAATAAGACCACAGGCACGGCTGCTGCTGGTAATCCCTGTGACAAATGAGTTCATTGGTGCCCCGTGTCATCCAGGAGCACTTGAACACCATTCTCCTTTTGCTCTGTTCCAGACCTTGGGCTTGCTTGCCTTCGCCATGTAATAACTAGGGAATTAGACTTGGATTAAACACATTCAGAGACAAACAGACAGAGAGAGAGAGAGAGAGAGAGAGAGAGAGAGAGAGAGAGAGAGAGAGAGAGAGAGAGAGAGAGAGAGAGAGAGAGAGAGAGAGAGAGAGAGAGAGAGAGACACACACACACACACACATGCGCACACGCGCGTGCACACACACACATACACATACACACACACACACACACACACATGCGCACACGCGCGTGCACACACACACATACACATACACACACACACACAGTGCCAGCGGTCAGACGCAATAGACCTGTCTAAGTGATGTGAGTTTGTTTAGGCGAAAGTAAACCAGTAGCGATAAGGTCAAAGGAGGGTGCAGTTTGGAAGTTGGTGTGTGTGTGTGTGTGTGTGTGTGTGTGTGTGTGTGTGTGTGTGTGTGTGTGTGTGTGTGTGTGTGTGTGTGTGTGTAGTTGCACTTAAGCGCATCTTCTTGAGAGCCTGTGAAATAACACCATTTCACATCCCCAAATTACACAGTTGCCTCCATTACTGATCCAAAATTACACCTCCAGCAACTGAAGAGTGCACAAGATTACACACAACCAGAGTCTCTCTGGTATTTGGGAGTTGTCTTCCAGGTGCAGTGACAGTAAGGCAGTGTTGTTGTGATTATACACATAGGCCTAAAGAAATGGGACGTACTGCATAGCAGGGTGGGCTGATCATCTGGCATAAAGGGCATTTTCCCGGTGGTCCAACAGTCCTCAGGGGCCGATGCTATTGTATTCTGCAGCTGCTGTTGTTGTTTTTGTCTTTTTTAGAGACCGGCAGCCCATTGGTCCATGTGTAATATACTACATAATGCACTGAGCCTATCATAATATCTTAGAAAAACAGGCTGTATGAGGGTTGGTCTATGCCAAAAATGCCAGGCTCTTTGTTGGTCCCAGTTCAGCCCTGCTGCGTAAATTCTATCACAAAGTTTTGAATCTTTTGTGGCCAACATCAATTGGTCTCTCCCTTTCTGTGACAGGTATCTCATACATCATGACATGCAGAGCATGGAATTGCCTCTATGTCACTAACTAACCCATCCCTTTTCCCTAATGTCTATGCCTCTATTTAAAAATATCAGTCTAAGAAATGGAGAGAAATATCAGGGTAGGTGGATAGAGATGGTCCCTGTGGAGACCTCACCCTGCATCATCTGCATGTGCTGTGGCCTCTCACTGCTGTAAATGGTCTAGGTGACGGTCACGGCTATAGTTTGGATGCTGTTCAATCATGTGTCCTATCGGCTATTATCATCTTCAGGTCCTCTCTGATCTTGTTTATAAATGTGTAGCTTATCATTATATTAAAAACATCACACAGTATCATACATACTGTCCAATTGGTCATTTTCAACAACCTCTAGGCTCACAGAGTTCTTAATGCCTCGTTGTAAATGCTGTTGACATTTTAACAAGGAAATGTGGAGCTTGTGGAACTTGTGTGTAAAATAATAAGCCAACATGGTTTTGCTATTTAGCGAATATGGCAACACATTGTCATGTGCTAACACAACTATTCACTTCATTTAACCCATAATTTCCCATGTGGTAATTGTTATTGTGCTAATGAGGGTATGTTGTGATTCAATGAAAGATGGCTAATCCAGCGAGACTGAGGAAAGGAATCCATACATGTCACCCTTGGCCTCATAATTATAAACCAGCGGGCATTAATGACTGTTATGTTCTTCCAGCTCTCTACACTCCCTGCAGGCTTCTTAGCAGCCATACATACATTGACACGGGGGTGGAAACAGAGAATGATTAATTGCGATTAATCTCACCTCCATTGATTTTATGAGTGAAGAGAAACGGAGAGACGGTGGGTGAAGGGGGGAATAGGACTATCAGTTGTAATATTTTCATCTCGTAGTGAATAGCCATTACTTGGACAGCTAGAGCTACTTACAGTTTGGGCTGTGGGTGGCATCATGTCAGCTAGCCTTGAGTGCTAGCGTTACGAAGAGGGTAAAAACTCCCTTCATAACTCTGCAAACTTACTTAAACATGCAGGGGTATTATAGGCCCTACCAGGATAATAACCCAAACAAACCAGAAATGTTTTGACCAAGCAGAGCTGGACAGGCACTCAATCAACGTCTTCCGGTTCATGTAATTAAAATATAGGTGATGGAAAAACGAAGCCATAATTGAATTCTGAATTTACAAGCCCGTATTTAACAGAATGGAATGGATAATGAAAATTGGTTAATTTACCGATTTTCCATTCCCGATTTTCAAAACAAAAATCGGATAACAAGTTATTTTTTGTTTTCTATTTTCCGAATTGGAAACGGAAATCGAATGGCCACGAGATAGGCCTACACGGACCGTGAAAGTTTTCACTTTTGGGCTTTGTCGAAGGCTAGTGCCAGTTTTAGGAAATCTGTGGCCCGAGGCGAAGAACAAGAACAAGTGGATTTAAATTAATTGTTCATCCATTGCAGGGCTAATCCTGCTGAAGTAGTCAGACAATTTAGGGAATAGATCAGTTTCCTACGTGGTAGCCTACTCTGAAAAATGAAAAAAGGTCCTCAGAACGCCGAAACGCGTCTGTGTAATAAAGAAACCTATGCATGGTGCGACCTTTTTTCATTTTTCAGTTTTACAATATTTTGGTCAGCACTCTTAAAAAGGAAGAGAAAAACGCCTGCTCCAACCCTTATGAACTACGTGGTACTCTGCAATGGATGAATAACAAGAAAAAAGAAGAAACTGAGTGCAATTTCTTCCCTACATTGTCTGACTACTTCAGAGACGCACCAACAATAAGGAAGAGTGCGGTGTGTGGAAGACAACTTTAAATGCAGGAAAACGAAAACCGTTAGGCTATGCAATGAAGAGGTCCCTGATTAGACGAGGCCCTGGGCAACTGCTCAATGCAAAAACCGACGATGTCCAAGGTTCATTGGAGGTTTGGCTGCATGCATCCACAAAAACGCTGAATGAAGGATGGGTAATCCAGCAGGACTAAGAAAAGAACCATGTCACCCTTGGCCTTGTAATTATCAACCAGTGGGCATTTATGGCATGTTGTTACAGCTCTCTGAACTCCGCAGAAGATGCAAAGAGATTAATTGTAATCATGATCACCTATGAGAGTGTTTTCCTCAAACACTGGGAGACTGCGTTCAGGGAGACATGCCCTCAGATTACAGCAGTTTCACCTCATTGATATTCCACAGTGTCCCCTGTCTGTTGTCATCCATGGCATCATTAACCAGTGGTCCATGAGTTTCACACAAATCTTGTGTTGTTAGCTAAAATGAATGAACTTTTTGATGGTTTCTGGTGGTGGTGTGTTTCTTTTATCGGCATCCCTTCAAGGGTTGTACTGTCTCTCATGTTGACTCTGTAAACTGGTAAATAGCAGTACAGACATTTGTTGCCTTCCCTCTGTATTTGAGAAAAGAGAGCTAATGCCCTCTACTATTTGTTTGAATGTTTTCCACATTGGAATTATTCACGGAACATGTTTTATTTAAGACATCTTAAATATAAGACATCTGTTAAGAAAGATAGCTGATTAAATACAAGATTTATACTTTCATCTCAACTCCCTGTGCAGGCTTTCAATTTGCTGTAGTGTTTGGTGGTGAAAACTCTGGCATCTCCCTCAGGTGGATATTAAAGGGCTTACTAGCAACTACACGTGTTTAATTGCTTGTTTGTTATTGCTGCTGCTGCCTTGAACACTCAGGAAAGTTGTTACATCTTATTCCCACCCAAAGAATAAATCTTTCAAGCTCCAAGAATAAGTCCAGACTCTTTGGATAACAGCACCTGGATGGCGGAGAAATTCACAGACATGCTCCTTTTCACATAAATATGTGAGGATACATATTAAGTTGTCCTAGCAAAGCATTTCAAGAATTTTAACAGACATGTTGTCCCTATAGTGCAGGGGTGCTGACAGGGAGCGACAAATGGGGACAGTTATCCCGGGCACAGGGAGAGGGCCCCCCAAAATTGGGTCCTCAATACATTGTTTTTATTGGGCTGGAGGGCCCTTTCAGATGACTTTGTCCTGGGCCCAGCCAAAGCTGTCAGTGGCCCTGTTGGAGTGTCTTGGTTGTAGTAGTATTCAGGGAAGCCGACAGGGGGGACACTTGGGATCACTTGGTCAGGACCCAGGGAGAGAGGGGGCCCAGAATGGGATCATCATTACATTGTATTGTGTTTGGGGCCCTTGTAAATGTCTTTGTCGCGGGGCCAGCCAAAGCTGTGAGTGGCCCTAGTTGTATTCTGAGAAATATTTTCTTCTTGCTGATGCTTGTTATGGAGCACAAAGGCTGTTGAAGGCTGTCCTGTCCTCTATTCCTTTAGCATGCTATGAATGACTAAGACAGGACGGTCCACAGAAAAGGTGGAGGACACCACACACACACACACACACACACACACACACACACACACACACACACACACACACACACACACACACACACACACACACTCTCTCTCTCTACAGATCATTTAGGAGGACATAAATCATAGAGTAAATATCTATAACTAATAGTGTGTCTAATGTCACAAATTTAGACAGCGGAGGGATACGCACATTTAGAGATTTGAATGAATCCTCCCTCTGCAAGTGCCTATAAAGGAATATAAGCGGGCTAGAAAGTAAATGGTGTGTGTGTGTGTGTGTGTGTGTGTGTGTGTGTGTGTGTGTGTGTGTGTGTGTGTGTGTGTGTGTGTGTGTGTGTGTGTGTCTGCAAAGTTGGTTGTGTGCTTGTGTTGTGATGCATGACAGAGGGAGTTAACATCCAGCGACAGTGTGAGGCACACTCATCACCCAGTAGAGAGGAGTTGACAAGCTATGAGTGTTCAGAGCTTCTTTAATTCATTGGTGCACCAAATCTCTGCTGCACAAAAAAAGCAGCAGACACGGAGACCAAAGTTAAACTTCCTCTAGATGTGCCCATTCTACGAAAAACAACTGTGTCTTCCCCTCACCATCGTAACCACCACCTCAACTCCTCTGTTATCCTTCTCTTTTCCATCTCATCTCTTCGTGTCCTCTTCCTCCTCCACCTTCTCCTCCTCCTCCTCATCTTCTCTCTTAGTTCAGAGACAGATGAAAGGCAGCGACTCGCTGACTCTCTCCGTACATAAACCGTTGTCTGATCAGATGTGAGATCTGTCATGAGGGTATCTGGTAATAGCCTGGTTCACACCAGACGGTGTGTGTGTAGCTTTGGCGCCCCCTGGCGGAGTAGAGCTACACACAGGTAGTGTGTGAAGCTCTGCTCCGCCAGGGGTCGCCGAAGCTACACATACACCGTCTGGTGTGAACCAGGCTAATCTGGTAAGGCAATAGTTTGAAACGGCACTAACTAGAGCACTGCCCTGCACGTCGGTACAAATTCATACTGTATTTCACGTTACGGCGAGTCTGTGCTTTTGCATTCTTTAAGTCAGTGTTTCCCAACCACTGTGCCGCGGCACACTAGAGGTCGTCAGGTGTAACGTGGAAAATTCTTGGTTTTTGTTTTGTTTTTTGTTTTTGTTTTTGGAGAACGAATTCATTATTATCAGCAAATAATGCCTATTCCATTGTCTAGTAGTGTCTTCTGTTCACTGGCATCCTAATCATGTAATAATTCCTTATCACTAGGTGGCAGCAGGTAGCGAATTGCATTGTAGTAAAGAAGATAATTAGTGATGCATGAATGTGATTGTGTGACAGGTTCTAGTGTGTCATCAGTGTGTGTGGGTAGCAAAAATGTAAAGGTGATGGAGAAGTTTTTGAAACGAAAAATAAACTCCGATCTGGGTCCTGGGCAAGACCCTGTACAAAATTCGGACGCAGATGAGGGCCCTAGCACCCGTGGTTGTCAGAAGAAGGCAAATGCCGTGAGCTCAAGGTAATACAATGACAGCTGCATTTCATTTGGATTTACTTGTATGGGGGATGCAACAGCACCGATTCCATTGTGCTTGGTATGTGGTGAAAAATTATCCAACAGTGCTATGGTACCAAGCAAGTATCTCCAAACGAAACACCCTTGTGTTTATTTGATAGCTATTCAAGACACTTTGATAAGAATGACTATATTGTTAATATAGGCGGCTACAGTGTATAATTTGTTTTCATTATTTCATCATTTTTGGTTGGTGGTGTTCCGCGAGATTTTTTCAAGGGAAAAAGTATGCCTTGGCTCAAAAAAGGTTGGGAAACACTGCTTTACGTAAGCGCTTAGCTTACATAGGCTAGTTGACTAGTGTAAAACCAACAGATGACGGGATCGTAAAATAGACTATAAATGGATCTAGCGACATCATATAAAGATACTACAATGTTGATTTCTCACTTCTCAGTTTCAATACCTATATACTAAGTAATTAAGTGTCAGACTAAAGACCGTTTCAAAGAAGTAGATCGGGTGGCAGCCATGTTTGTCTTCAGGTTCCCCTTTGAGAGGGAGGTGGCGCACAGCATTTTGGGTAGTAGGCAGCAGTAAGTCAGCATGTGATGTTGCCCTCAAATATCCTTGTCATGCCCACAAATTCAGGCAACCGTCAAAGGATGAAATACACATTTGTTTTCGTTTGGAAGGACACTTGATGACTTGATGTTAGTGAACCAGAAGGACAGCGACTTTTCCGGTTTCTAACGTGGCCAGAGTCTCAACACCTCCTTCCTTCCAATCTGGGCTGGCAGATATGACACTGTCTTGACAGATATGACCACCTTCTCTTCGACAGACAGCTCTGACACATCACCCCGACACCTCCTCTTCCTCTTCTCCTCTTTTTCATCCTCTACTAATAATAAGTATGGTGTGGTATCATTTCACCCCCTCCTCTGCTCCTCGCCTCCTCTCTAATAAACATGCCTCGGCCTCCCCACACCTCCTCCTCCTTTCCTCTTTCCCATACTCATCTGGTACCTACATGTCTCCTCCTCTTCCTCTCCTCTTCTACTCATCCTCTCCGTTTGTCCTGGACTGACAGCTCTGACTCAGTACCCAACTCCTCCTCCACCTCCTCCTCTCTTCTCCTCCTTTCATCGTCTCCTTCTGTTCCGGACTGACAGCTGACATAGCATCCCCACTCCTCCTCCTCTCTGCCATCCTCAACTGATAACCATGACATGGCAACCCCTCCCCTCCTCTTCTCATCTTTTCCTCTTCTCTGTTCATCCAGGACTGGCAGCTGACATAGCTGGCTGATTGGATTCACATTTTACACCCTATTTGTGTCGAAACACCCCAGTGCATTCACAAATAGCCAATTATGTAGCCTACTTGCTCACACACACACACACACACGCACGCGCACACACACACACACACACACACACACACACACACACACACACACTCTCTCCCCCTCTCTCTCTCTCTCTCTCTCTCTCTCTCTGCTGCACTGCAACTGAGGTTTTCTGCACATGGACACGAGATAGCACACACAATCTCCTCTCTGCCCATCTCTAAGGCCATAACAAAGGGACATAGAGGACACAGCTGTCTTGTCATCTTCACCTGGTAATGGTAATGGCTCAGACATCACAAGTCACACTTGCTCTTCCTCTCTTCTATTTGGTCCAGCCAATGACATGCTGAGAGGAGCTCTCGCTGAGAGGTGCTGTGATCCTTAAAGGGGCATTCCACCGGTGGAGACAGGAATATGTATTGAAAGTGGTTCATACATATAGTAGAATAGTAGCATACATTTCTAATTTGGTGCCTTCTTGGCCGAGAAAAGGCAGAAAATTACTTTTTAGTGCTTGTGGATTTGTGACAACAATCCCCATAATGCACTGCAATGCTCAAGTTCTACAGGCCACACCCAGGCAGCTATGCCAGTGATGGTGCATTCCCCAGCGGTAGGAGCTTCCCAATATGCAACCAGGAGTCAGCTACCTCCCACTTGAAAGCGTTCCAACCAACAAGTCAGACAAACTACAAACATGGAGGGATAAAAATACATATCCATTTCTCAAAGATGTCAGCAATGTAAACAACGAGGTGTAAACAACACCATGCTTTTTTTTTTCATGTAGCCGCATTTCATCTTTGAAAGAGGCAGTGCCAATAACATCACCTTAGAAAGGTTCATGGACGGTTTTGCAACTGTTAACCTGTCAAAATCAACTCTATTGCTGTGATGACATCACTATTGTCAATGGGACGAAGTCGGTCTGCTTCACTTTTGCCCCAGCTCGCGACTTGAACATTCCGGTTCAACAGGCGTTCCAATGCATTTCAGCAAGTAGGATGTCAGAAACATCCCATCTCCCAACCATGGGGAACGCACCATAAGTACATTCGACATGACATCAACGCAGACATGTGCATGCAGACAGCAATGCATCCTGAATGAAAATGCTGCATGACGGTTAGATTTCCTGTCAAACTTCGAAATTTCGTCAACGTTGGGTTGACGAGGTGACATGTCACATGGTGTAAAACTATCGCGGGATGAATGCGGCTGCAGTCAGATCTTGCAACCTCTGCAGTTGCTTATCCCCTTCAACGCTCGTCGGCGGACTGCCTCCGAGGTCATGAACTGGTTGGTCAACAACTCACTCACGTGTGTATATGGGTCTTGTCTCACACCTCTACACAAGTTTGCGCAGGTCCCCACTTCAGCTCCTCCTCACTGCCTGTCCCCCCACTCCTCACACGTGGTGTGTTAGTAGAGCAAACCGGTGCGAGCTCATCGTCTCGTTCATATTTGTGGCCGACTGCAAATGCGCTGTATTTAATAACACCCACATCGTGACAACAAGTTCTCGCTCACGTGCTTCCGTCAACGTTGGTCGACAGCAACAAAGTCGTACGGGGCTAGTCAGAATTGGGTATCGTCGCATCATCCCCCACTCAGCTTGCAGGTGCATCACAGTGAGACAGACATCACTGGAAAGGAGAAGCTGGAGCACACTGCAGCTTAGTTTTCAAGATTTTATTTTGTGCACACACGCGACCAACATTTTGGTGTTGCTACACCTTCTTCAGAGTCAAATGATAGCAAGAGAGAGACACACATTTCAAGAGTTGACATTCACAGGTGATCCCACTTGGTTTGGCTGAATTGGTCTCATCTCATTGCAGGCAATTGACCCCACCCCCCAACACCAGGACAAGATTGTAGACAATTAGACAGCTTGCCAACTTCCCAAAACCAAACAAAAAAGTTACAAAAAAGTGAAAAAAACAATACACAAAGAACATTGTCAATAAAACCACAGCTACAATTATTACAAGACCACAGCCGCGATGCTGGAGCAATTTGTTACAGAAAACAAGACATATTGAGTCCCTCATTTATGCCCTGAGGCTTCACTGAATTTAGAGTATGAATCCAAAATACCTCTCTACGAAGCCTATATGTCTAATTGTCTGTAATCTTGTCCTGGTGTTGGGGGGTGGGGTCAATTACCTGCAATGAGATGAGACCAATTTAGCCAAACCAAGTGGGATCACCTGTGAATGTCAAGTCTTGAAATGTGTGTTTAGCAACACCGAAACGTTGGTTGGGTGTGTGCACTAAATTAAGTCTTGAAAACTGAGCTGCAGTGTGCTCCAGCTTCTCCTTTCCAGCTATGCCAGTGACTTACTGGAGCCTCAATGCCAGTGATTTCAAAAGCACTGGGACACTGATCTGTGATAGGTCTGTTAGAGCATTAGGTGCAACCCCCTATGGGCGGGGTTGAAAGGGTGGGGAAAAAGGCTTGTAGTCTCAACAGAAATCCACCTCTCTTACACTTCCTCCTACAATGATGCAAAATGACGATTTTTACATCATTGTAGGAGGAAGTGTTAAGAGGTGAATACAGATTTCTCCTGTCTCAGGGGGAATTGAGAGAGTGTTGCACAACCATTCAAAAGTATGACTGGCTGTCTAGCAATGGAAAGCCTAACGCAAATGGGTGGAGTGTCCCTTTAAACTTGTGGTTGTGGCTACAACATCTCCTGTCTGTCATTCACCGCTAGGTGTGTTAGCTAGTAGCTACATCAGACAGAGACGTTGATGTAGCTACAAGCTAATTCACCTAGCAGTGAATGACGGGTCTGTCTATGTAGCTACAAGATAAATCAAATCATTTGACATTATTAAGTGTATTTGATTAGTCATCAACGCACTCTGGATGAAAATGCTGCATGACGGTTAGATTTCCTGTCAAACTTCAAAATTTCGGTGATGTTGCGTCGACGAGGTGACATGTCACATGGTGTCAAACTATCGTGGGATGAATGCGACTGCAGTCAGATCTTGCAATCTCTGCAGTTGCTTATCCCCTTCAACGCTCATCTGCGGACTGCCTCCGAGGTCCCGCGCCCATGAACTGGTTGGTCAACAACTCACTCATGTGTGTATATGGGTCTTGTCTCACACCTCTACACAAGTTTGCGCAGGACCCCACTTCAGCTCCTCCTCACTGCCTGTCCCCCCACTCCTCACACGTGGTGTGTTAGTAGAGCAAACCGGTGCGAGCTCATCGTCTCGTTCATATTTGTGGCCGACTTTAAATGCGCTGTATTTAATAACACCCACATCGTGACAACAAGTTCTCGCTCACGTGCTTCGTCAATGTTGGTCGACAGCAACAAAGTCGTACGGGGCTATTGAAAAACCCAGAAGTGCAACTGTTGCGTTGCGTGCTGCGTCATGGCATCACGCATTGCTCTGGGGAATGGTGATTGGTGAAGCGAAGCGTAAACAGAGCCGTAGTGCATCATGTGTCACTTCTGTCTCTACCCGCCACTGAAAATGCATTGTGTGGTGTCGTGGGGAGGGAGACTGATTTGCCTCTCACAAGACAAGCGAAATAGTTGCTAGATTCGGCCAGATTGAGCCTGAAAGTTGCTAAATCGCTAGATTATTTTTAGTCGCCAGAGGAGGCCAAAAGTCGCTAAATTGACAACACAGGAGCTACCGCCATCTATAGGGCTAAGGGGACTCCATTGACTCTCAACCATCAGACTTAAAAACAGCGTAAACATAGCCGTAGTGCATCATGTGTCACTTCTGTCTCTACCCGCTACTGAAAATGCATTGTGTGGTGTCGTGGGGAGGGAGACTAATTTGCCTCTCACAAGGCAAGCGAAATAGTCGCTAGATTCGGCCAGATTGAGCCTGAAAGTTGCTAAATCGCTAGATTATTTTTTTGTCGCCAGAGGTGGCCAAAAGTCGCTAAATCTAGCGACAAAGTCGCTAAATTGGCAACACTGGCGCTACCACCATCTATCTGAAGCTGGGCTTACACTGTGCGACTTTTGCCCCGATTTTGCCCCGATTTGGCACTCGCGCGACTTTTTGGGAGTCGGGCCGATTTCTTGCTCAATCGCAGGTCAATCGTGAGTCTCGCATCGTGCAGTGTACATGGGGTAACGACAAGCGATTTCGCCTCACGATCGTGCAATGGCAGGGTCGCAAAAAAATCAAAACTGTTTGAAATCCAGGTCGTGGCTCGTGCGTAAATCGCACAGTTAAAGCAGTGCTACGACCCGATTTGACACTTCACATGCACAAATTAATAGGGCCGTGCGATTTGCTGTTGAGCGCGACCTCATCTCCACCTCAGGTGCGCATGTTCCCTCCTCTTCATAGGCCTACCAGGGAAACATGCCTGTCGCGTCGCGCAGTGGAAGCATTTGGCTCGCATCCGACTGTCGGCACGTATAGTGTGAGGGCGTGAGTCGTGAGATGTGAACTTTTAATAGTGAAATTCCATCGTGCAGTGTGAGCAAGAGCTTAATACCCATGAGTGAAAATATTGCACAGTGTATGCCCGACTTAAGGGGACTCCATTGACTCTCAACCATAAGACTACGACGGTCTCCTAAACAAAGTGTCCTAAAGGGGCGTTCACCTGACATCACATGGATCCCGGAAAAGTCTGAGCCTGAAGTATCTTTCTCTTATCTATCCTCTTTGCTTCAACCATGCATGATATGGGATTTGATGCAACCTTCTCTAAGACCAACTTCCTAACCATTAGGCCAGGGCTGCCCCATGAACAGACACTGCATTATAGAGACTGGAGTACTTACAGCAGGGTCCCCAAACTTTTTTCTTTGGGGGCCACATTATCGTTCCTGACTGTGATCAGGGGCCGGAATCAATCATGTGGGCGGTATACTAGGCCACTGCCTGTTATAGCCATAATTTCTAGCACGGCAATCGCTATTACACGCTGAAGAAGGGCTCTACCCGAAATGTTTGTAGGCGAATAAACAGAGAAAAATCTGAAGAGTGCTGTCCTTCGCTTCCTTCATTCATAATTTCTAGCACAAAATAGCTCATAATTACAAGTGATATGCAAAAGAAGTGAGCGAGTACTTCACATGTTATTCAGTTCGAAATACCACAGGTATTCATTTTTATTTCCAATAACTATGTAAAAAAATAGCAAGGAAAGGTTAGAAACATATGGTGATTGACAGTTTAGGAGTGATGCAATAGAAATGGTAGGCCTGTTTATATTACAATGAGATGAGAAATTGTCAAGACAGGAAACTTCTGGTGATTAAAGTTAGTGAAAATTAAACTGTAGGAAGGCCTGTTGATAAACAAAATAAAATACTTAAAATATATATTTTATCTTTTCTTTCTGTGAGGATTGCTTCTTTGGGCAAGTTCAAATGGTGAGATGCAGAGAGGTGGAGGGTCGGTCAAAGGGGCCTGGCGGGCTGCATCCGGCCCCCGGGCCTTAGTTTGGGGACCCCTGACTTACAGGTTTGCCAAAGCATTGTAGCCCCATTATGCACGCCGCACCATTTGAGGCACACTGTAGTAGACATTGACAAGTTAATTACCATAGCACTACTCTACAATGACATAGCATTTAGCAATGCACTACGACTCGGTCATTCACAACAAATTTATAACGCCGTATTTTAACGGGCTAATGCACATCTCAGACAGGTCTAGTTTCAATATATAGAGAGGGACTACTGCCATTTACTGTTCAGCACTATCTCAATTAAAAAAAAAACAAGTGTGTGTGTGCGTGCGTGCGTGCGTGTGTGTGTTACACCATCCTATATAAACACACATGATTACTTAGTACCAGAGATGTATAGTAACGAAGTAAAAGTAACGAAGTACTGTACTTAAGTACTAAACTGCAGTATCTGTACTTTTTTGAGTAATATTTTTTTCCTCATACTTGTACTTTTACTTCACTACATTTTTCTGATGAAATTAATACTTTTACTCCGATATATTTTTCATGTGCTGCTTTCGTTACTCGTTACTCGTTTCTATGCCCGAGCGCTAGATGGCTCTGTCATCACCAGATATGATGGAACGTGTTCACGGTCAGTGGGCGATGCAATGGTAGGGAAATAAAAGCAGATCGCATTCTCGCGCATGTCTTTTGGCGCGGTCAGTGACGCTCAGTTGGCATTGACACTGGCATGTTGGCAAGATAGATGAGGTAGACGAGGTATCGCCATCAACATCAACGACACCAACCACCTCACATTGCGGCGAGGAGGAGGAGGATGACGGCTGCCATCCCTGGCCCTATTTAGATTCAATGTTCTCCTTTGAGGGACAAAAAGAGAATTAATTTCGTATGAAGTGTCTGCTCTGCCTGCCCAAGCCCACAGAGCTTCTGGCATTCAAAAATTCTCCTTCGAACCTGAAACCTGAGCTCTAATAAACCAAATGGTATTCAAACTTTTGACTGACTTTTCCCCCCCATTTTTTTTAATGCAGTACTTTTACTTCTACTTCTACTTTTTACTCAAGTAGCAAAACTTGCAATACTTCTACTTGCTTTACTTAAGTACAACACATTTTGAGTACTTTTGTCCTTCTACTTGAGTAAGGTAAGGAAAGGTTACTTTTGACTTTTACTCAAGTCATTTGACAAGATGATACTGGTACTTCTACTCCACTACTTTTCTCCAGTACTTTATACATCTCTGCTTAGTACCACATTATCTGTCACACACACTGAATTTGTACTCTCTCTCTCTCTCTCTCTCTCTCTCTCTCTCCCTCTCTCTCACTCACTCAATCACACACCACACACACACACACACACACACACACACACACACACACACACACACACACACACACACACACACACACACACACACACACAAGCAACAGATTTCGTAAGAACATAGAAGTTTGGTCCCCATTGATAGTCCATGTATTATAGTCAATCACAACTTTACTGTGTGTAACCTACATGGTCTGCCATGCTTGTGTGCTGTAGTCTATATGTGAGTGTAACAGATATGCATGTGTGTTTTTGCATGTGTATGTGTGTGTTGTGGCACATAGTTCACCATTCCCACACTCAGAGAACAGAATACCCCCCCCCACACACACACACACACACAGTTTTTAACACTGTTAGATTCTGATTCCACAGCACGTTATCCCAAACAAACAGTAATATAACTGTAGCATGTCAAACCATAAAGCAGAGAATAGCATTCACTGTTGGTAATAATTTATTTTTCTCATTTTGAGCAGCATAGAGAGGGTTCTATTATATATTACGAGATAGGGGTGCTACTTACTCACTGTCAGCACAAGAAATTATGGGAAAAGAATGGCTGGAAATGCCTACTGGGTCAGTAAAAAGCTGGTTCAGCTTTTTGTAGGTGATCCATTTTTGAGCAGCTATATTTTATATGGGCTGGGGCTAAGTTGGGAAGCTTGGTATGAATTTGTGCCAGGTGAAATTATTTTATTTTCCGCTAGGTATTGATCAATACATATACAGAAACACATACACAGAAATAATCCGCAATGGACAAATGGAAAGCAGAAAGTTATTGATTGAAATTATTTTATTTATGTCCATTTAAAACGTTCTAATTCATATTAGGCCGATGCATTTCCATATAGTTGCTATACACGGATGCCCTTTACTGAGCGGCATTAAGTTGAATGATGCGGCACCTAACCCCCAACCCCACCTACCCTGGCAAAAAAGAAGAAGAAAAAAATCCTGTATCAACATCTCTCC
Organism: Engraulis encrasicolus; assembly: GCF_034702125.1. Lineage (NCBI taxonomy): Eukaryota > Metazoa > Chordata > Actinopteri > Clupeiformes > Engraulidae > Engraulis > Engraulis encrasicolus. The sequence goes on along the minus strand of NC_085859.1, from coordinate 54,230,108 downwards.
AGGCTGTTACCGTCCAATCGAAGAGCGAGCCTGGAGGATGCGCTCCCGTGAAAGAGCAGGTGGGAGTAAAGCGCGCAGAGCAGCACGAGGCACAGACGATTCCCGCTCTTCTTCTCGCTGCGCTTGCATTGTACCGGACTGAGGGTTGGGACGTTATAGCCACAAGCATCGAAATCCGAGGAGTCAGCCGCTTCGCTCATCTCTCTCCAGTCAGAGAGAAAGAGACTAGTGGATTTCTTTCCACGGGGTGCCAGAGCTCCTCAGCCCCTCGAAGAGGGCACGCGCGCCTCGAGTAGGCTACCTAAAAGCGCGCCAGGAGTGGCACAGGAAGCAACGGCTGTGCATGCAAGTGAGAGTCTTAACACTCCTTAATCTAACGTGTAAACAGACGGGGATTGTCTTTCTCACTTACTGGGACCACATCGTTTTTCTTATGAGTAGGACCCATCAATGTGGCGTGGTATTCTCTCATCTACGGACATTCCAGTCGAAGGATCTTATTCGGAGAAGTAGGCTATGTATGTGCAAAATGTGGTCTGCGAAGAGTAGAGTCGCATGGTGCGAAACAGAAAACTAAATATCGAGTAGCCTAGTGGTTTTGTTTAAGTGATACGATACGGTCTCTGTTAAATGGAATATGTATTTTTGAAAGACTTCTGATCGCCACTCTCTCCTCTCATACATGGCACCAACTTTTGGATTTTAAGGTTTCCGGAGAATGGTCAATGATAGATGGAAAATCATGAACAGCGTTTCAGAACTCGAAGATGGACAGCGACATAAAACGCAGGTATGTATCGGGTTTGTGTGTGAGTGTTTCTGTGTGCTGCGGCTGTTTACATACTGGTGGACGTGGACGTCAGGAGATAGGAGCGTGTCTATGTCCCCACGGCCCATTGGTCCCACAGCCCATTGGCCCCACATCACTAAGACTTTTAACATTATTTTTTAGGCCCATTGGTCTAACAGAATATTCCTGCTGCTTTATGTTCCAAAATTTCAATTTATTGAAATTTAGGCCCCATGTTCCATTGTAAGAAGAAAAACACGTTAGTTGGACGGAAATGGGAACATGGAGTTGTGGAACATAGGGCCTTTATTTTAATAATTTCTCAAAAATGTGGGTACATGGAGCAGCAGGTTTAAGCTGTGGGACCATTGGGCTGTGGGACCAATGGGCCGTGGGAATATAGAGCTGACCCCCAGGAGATTACAGTGGATATAGTCGGTCAGACTAGATAGGATACATTGTTTTCTTTCCTTGTGTACGGTGGGCCCACACTTCATCCATGATGCAGCCTACATGAAACTATCACAATCTCAATCTGACGGTTTTGAAATGGACATTTGAATGGAAATTATTTCACTGTATGTAGTCTAGGCTATTTATTTACTGTTCAGTTGATCAATTCCACTGAACAATAGCCTACCAACATGTTCTCTGATTCGAGGAGAATCTCTCTCTCTTTTTTTGTATGACCTTTCCAACTTAAACGGCTAGGCTATACGCTTAAACTGAATGTCATAAAGACCATTTAGACACCCACATTACCAGAGATTCTTGTCTCTCTGCTATTACTACAATGTAGTATCAAACCTTCTGACAATGGACAAACAGCTTCCTGTCACAATGATTGAAATTCCTCTCTTGGCATTTGCCTTTGGACTGAGATCAGCAGTACTTTTAAATGAAGGGAATATAGATCCTTCTAGTTAAAAAGGATGGTTAAGATGAAGATGGAAGCCTTATATGGTCATAATGATAGTGGTGGTGGTGGTGGTGATGGTGATGACTGAACTGACCATGGTTATGACAGTGAGGATGATGATGATGACGGTGATGATGGTGGTGATGATGATGGGAGTTGGTTGTCTTGATGATGCCTGTTCACAGCTTTAAACACTCTGTAGCATCAGGAACAGTGTGATACTAACGGCAGAGACGAGTGTGAGGGCAGAGTGACTGTGTGTGTGTGTGTGTGTGTGCGTGTGCATGTGCGTGCGTGTGTGTGTGCGTGCGTGCGCATGCGTGCCTGAGCTTGTATCCGTGTTGTGTGTGCCTGAGTGTGAGGCTCGCTTTCCCGCGCTCTCTCTCTCTGTCACTCTGTGTGTGTGTGTGTGTGTGTGTGTATGTGTGAGCCTCTATGAATGGGTAAGGGTGTGTGTGTGTGTGTGTGTGTGTGTGTGTGTGTGTGTGTGTGTGTGTGTGTGTGTGCGTGAGCGTGAGCGTGTGTGTGTGTGTGTTTTAGCTTTGTTCACTATGTGTGTATGAGCCTCTGTGAATGGGTGTGTGTGTGTGTGTGTGTGTGTGTGTGTGTGTGTGTGTGTGTGTGTGTGTGTGTGTGTGTGTGTGTGAGCGCGTGTGTGTGAGCGCGTGTGTGTGCGTGCACGCGCGCCAAACTGTTTCACTCCAAAATGATGAGACTCCTACTGGGAGAAAATCCACACACTGAGCCATCCTGAGCTGAGCTGTGTGGAGAGAGAGAGAGAGAGAGAGAGAGAGAGAGAGAGAGAGAGAGAGAGAGAGAGAGATGAAGAGAGAGAGAGAGTAAAGGAGAAGAGGAAGAGAGACAAAGCTGAAAGAAGTGAGTTGTGTGCCACTAGAGATAGGCAGAGGAGAGAAAAGGATGGAGAGGACAGGAGCGAATGAGAGAAAGGGAGCAAGAAAGAGAGAGACTGTGTCTTTGGCGAAGGGGATGGGGGGAGATTGGAAACAAGGGGCAGAGAGAAAAGTGTGATAGGAAGAGGGATGAAAGGAGTCGACAGGGGTTTGTTAAATTTATGATTGTGACAGTAGCTGTTGTATGATACTCGTTGTCCTTTATAGCGGCATATAAAACCTGATAAATGAATAAACAGCAGCCAGCATCTTGTTGTTGGGGTTTATGGGCTGTACCCATCTAGCTCCTTTGGGCTTGGCTGCCTGAGTGTGTGTGTGTGTGTGTGTGTGTGTGTGTGTGTGTGTGTGTGTGTGTGTGTGTGTGTGTGTGTGTGTGTGTGTGTGTGTGATGGGTCTTTTGGGCAAACTGGATCCATCAGGTTCTAGTGTGTCCCCTGGAAGAGTAACCAGAGTTATGTGCCAGCGGTGTGTTCTATTGGAGGAGATTCATCTTGGAGATGAAACAGCTGTTTATTACTCACTGCCAACTGCCATCATGTCCTACACCATCTCTCTCTCTCTCTCTCTCTCTCTCTCTCTCTCTCTCTCTCTCTCTCTCTCTCTCTCTCTCTCTCTCTCTCTCTGCAGTCATGTGAGAAGAGTGAGTGTGCCAGCCATTGTTTTCAAATTTGCTCATTCAGTCAGCACTGAGCCGTGGAAGTTGCTCCCTTATGCATATATTGGGGAGTGTGTGCTTTTGGATTTATTTTTGTTTCTCTCTCTCTGCCTCTCTGTCTCTGTCTCTCTCTCTCTCTCTCTCTCTCTCTCTCTCTCTCAGACTGTGACTGACTGTGCCCAGAGGTAGAATGCAAGAAAGAGAGTAAAGGAAGTGAGAGTAATGTGTCATGGTGTCCCATAGGGGGAGCAATAGAGCAGCAGTTAGCCTGGGCCCAGTGGAACTGGAGCTCTTTAGAAGGATGAAGGAAGTCCCAGCACAACTGCTGAAAACAGAAACACAAATATGCTCCCTTTGCTGTGTGTGTGTGTGTGTGTGTGTGTGTGTGTGTGTGTGTGTGTGTGTGTGTGTGTGTGTGTGTGTGTGTGTGTGTGTGTGTGTGTGTGTTTGGGTACGGTGGTAGAGAGAGAGAGAGAGAGAGAGAGAGAGAGAGAGAGAGAGAGAGAGAGAATATTTGTGTGTGTTTGTGTGCGCATGCGTGTATGTGTGTGTGGTTTTGGCAGGGGTTGGTAGAGAGAGAGAGAATGTGAGTTCGGGTACGCGTGTATATGTGTGGTTTTGGCATTTACAATGTGACATGTGGCATATACTACAGTATCAGTATGTGTATCACTGTGAGCTAGTATCAGAATATGAAATCCTGGAACTCCACCTGTGTTTGATGGACATGATGTGAGGATGGTGCTGCCGGTAGCTGAAGAATATAGGGCTGCACTTTATATCGAAAATGTATCAAAATCATGATATCAAGAGTGGTGATATGTGTGTCGCAAAAATGACTTAATTAAAAGTAAAACATTTCTGTGCAGTCCAATCACTTGCTGAATGTCAACAAATGTGCAAGAAGCCTGCCATGACCAAAGCCACGCCCCCCACACAGACCGACAAATTAGTGACAAGAAAAACACTCGGCTATATTTCTAAATATTGTTTAAATATCGTTATCGAGGTATTGCATGCTGTTATCGAGTATCGATTTTTTTTGTGATATCGTGCAGCCCTAGAAGAATACGTTCTGTATTTGGCTACCTTACCTCTATGTAGGGTTGCCAACTAACTATGCAAAAATACGGGACACTTGGACACAGATTTGGCTTTACTTAGATGTAATTTCCTGCATTTTAACACATTTTAATGCCCCGTGTCCCGTTTCAGCTCAAGAGGGAACCCGTACTTTTTTCTCTAAATACGGCACGATTCCGTATTTCAAGGGACGGTTGGCAACCCTGCTTCTATGTCTTCAGCTATATGTACTGTATAAATACTGTTAGCCACACTAGTTTTCCATTTACAGCATACTGTACAGCACTGGATATGCTGAGTAAACATATCACTGCACATATTGACCAGCATGAGGCTGTCAAGATGGGCTGGCCATTCTATTTTTGGTCTGGTGGTGTTGTGTCATAACACAATGATTTTCAGCCTCTCTGTACTTTGACAGAAAATCATCTTAACGTTTTGTTGCCCTAGTGTCTGTGTATGTGTGTGTGTGTGTGTGTGTGTGTGTGTGTGTGTGTGTGTGTGTGTGTGTGTGTGTGTGTGTGTGTGTGTGTGTGTGTGTGTGTGTGTGTGTGTGTGCGTGTATATGTGTGAGGGAAAAAGTTTTGTCGCATTGATGTAGTGTGTGTGTGTGCACTGCACTGCCTCATGCCTCAGGCTCCCATCTATATTTGCTGTTCAGCCAGCTGCTGTGGCAGTCTCATCAGAGCTACATCAGTCTCTTATCTCACATCAGCCCCAGATCACAACCACACGCTACCCAGATTAGAGCCTCATTAGGGCTATATCAGTACTGCATCAGGGCTATCAGGGCCACATCAGGGCTATATCAGGGCTATATCAGGGCTATTCAGAGCCACATCAGTGCCACATAAGGGCTATATCAGGGCTATCAGAGACACATCAGGGCAGTCATGGGTGAGCGGTTAGGGCGTCAGACTTGCATCCCAGAGGTTGCCGGTTCGACTCCCGACCCGCCAGGTTGGTGGGGGGAGTAATCAACCAGTGCTCTTCCCCATCCTCCTCCATGACTGAGGTACCCTGAGCATGGTACCATCCCACCGCACTGCTCCCCATGGGGCGCCACTGAGGGCTGCCCCCTTGCACGGGTGAGGCATAAATGCAATTTCGTTGTGTGTGCAGTGTGCAGTGTTCACTTGTGTGCTGTGGAGTGCTGTGTCACAATGACAATGGGAGTTGGAGTTTCCCAATGGGCTTTCACTTTCACTTTTCACATGAGAGCTACTGTACATCAAGGCCCGGTCACATCCATGTGTTGTTCAGACTAAGGCCGCGATCACACTGGACACAGACTGGACACAGATTTGCGTCGAATTCAGTGAACAGGCAACGTTGTAACAGCTGAGCTGTCACTTGCAACGTAGTCTATGGTGTTGTGTTATTTGAGTGTTGTGAAAACACAGGCCTACACAAAAACCTTTGTAAATTCATCTACGTAAAATGGATAGAGGACACGCTCTCCTCCTGCTCTCCTAAAGTTGGATTGTGAATCTATGAATGTTGGTAACGCTCTCGTCATAGAACATCTGGAAATCTGCCCATGATGTGAAGCAGATTTTCCACCTTGAGTTAAAAAAATTATACTCAATCTGCCCGGGGTGGACAGGCAGAAATCCACAATCTGCCTTGCGCTGATATTCAGTGTGGTATACGCTCAATTTCATTAACAAACAATAGGAAAAATCCATCTCCTATTGTGAAATCGGCGTCCAGTGTGATCGTGGCCTAAGTTATCACCTCATCAGAACCACAAGTTTGCACCTCATCAGAACCACAACATGGGACACATGTGGGACACGTCAGTGCTCTATCAGGGCCAAATCACACCCCTGTGTTGGGAGAATGTAGAAAACTCTTCTATTATGGTTGACAGTGCCGTCTCCCTTGTTTGAGGATAACTAATTTACAGTTGCATTCTGGCATTATTGAGTGTCGAGTCATTACGAGGATGTGTGTGTCTGTGTGTCTGTACGTGAGTGCACTAGTGTGCAATGATGAATGTGTAGTTTTCCTCTCTCACTGTGTGTGTGTTTGTGTGTGTGTGTGCACACCCGCGTGTGCACATATGTGTATGTTATATGCTTCTCAATCTGAAGACAGTAAAAATCAGTGTGTAAGATTGCACTTTACTCCAATACAGAGGTTCTGACAATGGATGTCCAACCAATTTCCCTTAAAGCCCCTTCATCAGTTAGTCAATTAGTGCTAGCACACCGCTAGCTCGCTAACATGCACTAGGTAGGCCTACGTCTCGCTTCACTGACGGTTTACATTTTCTGCATGGCTGCTCTTGTTAAGATGCTCCAGAAGTCCTTCAAATGATTGTGACAATCACAATTTAAGAAGAGCAAGACGAATAAGGAAAAAAAACCCAGAAGAAAACTTAAATGAAAATTCAATTCTGTTTCTGCTCTTGGAGGGTGGATTATAATTGCTGTGCTCTCACTGTCCAGAGCTTATAGTGCTTTTGATGGAACTATTTTGGACGCTGGTAATGTATGTGAATATATTTAAAGGGCGGCTTCAAGAAGTTGCAGTCTTCTGGACGGTTCAATATAGGGTTGTAATCTCAGGCCTACTTGAAAACCAGAGAGAATGTGATGGGATTGTTGTCATGTCAGAACAATGCTATTCTGGACCAAACCAGTCCAAAAAATAAAAGGCTAAAAACAGCCATGTTTGTAAACCATAGGTTTAAAAACAGCCATGAAGTGTCTATTAGAGAGTCTCGAATGGGAGAATAAAGCTATAGGCTAAGCGAAGCTAGCCTTCCCAGGATGCCTGTTAATCTGCTCCTCTGTGGCCAGCCACAAGTAAAGCTGCTGTTTGGAGACCGCTGCGGTCCCTTTATGCCTGTGTGTGCCATATATGTGGGGCTTGAATAAGTCAAGTAAAAAGGCAGCAGGAAGTACATTCATGCTGTTGCCGTGCTGCAGGCGATGCTAATCCCTTAACAGGAAGTAAAGGTGGGCGACTGATTACGTTTGCTGTTGGGCATTCCAAAACAGTTTAATTAACCGCAAAAGGGTCCCTAGATGTGTGTGTGTTCATTTATTCTTTTTTTTTGTGTATATGTTTACTCATGTGCCAATTATGACTCTGTGTGTTCTCATTATGTTTTGGGCATTTGTTTAATATGCATGCTTGTTTATCCACCATTTTGTATGCTTGGCTGACCACCAATATGGGCAGCATTTCCTGTATCAAAAGTGCATTCAAAATACAGCTCATTATTGTGCAGTAGCTAATGCAGTACTTAAAAGTCACAGGACCTCACGAAGGCCCAGTGGTGGATTAAATCCAGCTTCAAAGGGTATGACTCATACCACATTCCCTATTTGCTACAAACGTCCACAATAATAATTACTGCATCTCTCGTGTCATCTGCAGATACTCCTCAGGCATTAAGATTGATCTGTAAACTAACTATAATCATTTATAGGCCTACCAGTGGTTCCCAAAATGTTCAGCGGGGAACCCCTTTTGGGCTTAAGAATATTTTTGCGAACCCAACCCCCCACAGTGCATGTAAAGAAATTGACTCGACTACTTGTACACTGGACCAGTCCCAGCTCTCTGAATGAATGACTACAAATCTGAGGATAACACTTTTTGCATAAAGCTGATCAGTAATTAGGAATTCAGCAAGCACATGGTCCATTGGTGTAAATAATGAATAACCTCAAGAGTATGCTAGTGATTGAATGCATGCATGAATGAATGCACAAATGAACTTGTAAGACCAGGAACTAAATCTGCTCTGTCCCCAACCCTAAAGCTATGGTTTAATTATAGCAAACTACTGCTTGTTCAGTCTTTTGGTGTGTTTCAGACAGTTCCTGAGTGTCCCAGTGCCTGGGCCTTATGTGTTTGTGTGTGAAGCTCCTTGCTGCCTACAGTAGCAGTAAAGGAACACGTTTGGGGTCTCCTGCGTCCCTTTGAGGTGCCTTTGGTCCCAGCATGGGAGTGACCCTGAGGCAGATCATTCTTGGGCAGCACAGGCTCTGTCTTGCCTTACACTGTAACATCACTCTAGTCTTACTGGGGTTTCTTTTGATACATTTCATCCAACCTTCCTTGTCCCTTTTTTAATATCTTGTATACTAACCACAGAGGAACTATTTTACTATTGTATTATTTTATGGTTGTTCATTTACTATTTTATACTGTTCTATATTGACTTCCTGAGGGAAAATCATATGGAGCATGGACCATATGGACACCGTATAGAGATCATATTGGTTAATGACTAGTTTCAAATTCATTCATTCATTCAGTCATTCTTTCATTCATTCATTCAGTCATTCTTTCATTCATTCATTCTTTCATTCTTTCATTCATTCATCCATTCATCCATTCATTCCTCCATTCCCTTGTGCTGTCCTTGTAGCATGTGTGTCATCAGTGTCCCAGTAGCATGTGTGTCATCAGTGTCCCTGTAGCATGTGTGTCATCAGTGTCCCTGTGTGCTGGAGGATAATAGGCAGCAGCAGAGCCCTTAGAGCAGTGCAGCATTTAAGCAACCTTCAGACTCGAGCCACAAGAGACTGCTTGCATTAAAGAAGTCTCTCTGTTGAAGGATAATCATTTTAACATTGCAGCCACTTACACCCGTGCACACGCATACACATTCAAGGGCACAGAGCCACAGAAAACACTTTAAATGGAGGTCCGCCCTCATAGAATTTTACTTTGGTAATCACTGGAGCAATTTTATGGCTTTAAAACTTCACTTTCGTACTTGTAGATTACCCCCCATTAGAGATGTCCCGATCCAGGTTTTTGCACTTCCGATCCGATACAGATATTTTATTTCACTTCCGATCCGATTCCGATACCGGCCGATACCGATACCGGACTATCGGAGTATTTAAGTTGACAGTTATTTAGCCTACTTACTTTGTTGTCACAGTCATGTTGAAAAGGGTTTTTACTTTACTAGCCAACTGAATTAGGTGAATTTGAGTAATACACAATGGTTTTTAATGAGAAACTGACCTGATTTTTCAGATATTAATAAACACAAAACAGGAAAATGGATCGGAATTCTTGATCGGATTTTTCCTTGCATGCCGATCCGATACCGATCTGCATTTTTTTGCAAATATCGGCAGCCGATCCGATCCATCCGATCCGATACGACAATCCTACCCCCAATTGACAGGCAGTCCAACATCAAACTGTTTTAACTTCTTTAACCCATCGACGCCTAAGGCACCTGCAAAAGAGGATGCTGAATGCCTGAGCCCTTTTTAAGAAAATCTGCTCCCAGCCTATAAAAACCTAAATATCTCAGCTTCCAAAGAACATGAAAATATGCACTAAGTTGCATTTAAACAATAAGACCCTCATCTTTCATTAGAATGTGTTCATTCATCTCAAATAATCAGAGATTTTTAATAAAGTTGTCAAATCTCAAGATCAAATTAAAGTAGCTCAAATCTCATGAGCCTGAATGTTGCGTAATGCAGCTCCAGGCGCCAGGGCCAATGTTGCGCAACGCAACATCAGGCATCAATGGGTTAAAAAAGTGGTAAGATCAAAGTTTTCATTTATCATTATGCACACCAAAGGACAGTGTTTCCCACAGAAATTTCGGAAACTATGGGGGCAGCCGGGATTTTTTTTTCCGTGGGGGGGGGGTCTTTTTCACGCGGGCCTTTAGGGGGGGGGGGGGGGGGGGGGGGGGGGGGGGGGGGGGGGGGGGGGGGGGGGGGGGGGGGGGATGTATTTACGCAGCGTAAATGCAAAACGGCAAAACAATGAGTTTTGAGCCATGACTCAAATGCAGGTCTAAGTGCCAAGAGGGACATGAGTCCAAGTCTTGCCCAAGCCAGTTCCTTAGTAGTAGGAGTAGAAGTCTGCAAACTATAGCTCCGCTTTGAAGGTTTATTCAGGTCATACAACGTTTCGACCCACCATGGTCTTCATCTTCTACTCTTTCTACTGTCAGATACGCCTTTGTCCTGCACCTGACCTCAATGAGTGCATACTTCACTTAGCGTTGTAGGTATGGCATTACAGTGTCATGACTGTGTCATAACGCAATCATGGGCATGTCATAAACATTATGTCTGTGTCATAAACATTTTATGACTGTTGGCTTTAAGTGACAATCGGTTATGGTAAAGGCAGGCCTAACAATGTCAACTTTTCATGACATAAAACGTTTATGACATTGACATAATGTTTATGACAATGTGTCATGACGCTGTATTTATGCTATCATGCCACGGTCATGTCATGCATACGACTCTGGCATCAAGTTAAGTGTAACCATGCTTTCTTTCGCTGTCTCTAGAAGAACATTCTTTCTGCTGCGCTTGAAACAAATTGTTCATTTCTGCCTTCATTTCATGCAACACTAATACGTGTTTTATTTTTAGCAGTGTTTTAGCAGTTACCTACAATGGAACAGCACATAAAGGACAAAAATCACTCTAAAATCAGACTAGCGAATAAAGCCTATATTCAGAGCTAGTGCAGCCATTTAAAAGCACTCCAGTCTCTAATTGAAGCAAATTTCTTTGAAAGTGTGACGCACGCTGTCTTATGAAATGTTAACCACCTTGCGTTGGCGGTGCATTGAAGTGTTCTCCCCCTCCTTGGCTTTGTAGTGCTGTTGACTTGTTTCTGAGCCTCCTAATTGGAGTAAATGAATGGTGAAGCCAGTCAAGTGCAGGAGATGGTGGGCTCAGTACCTCTGAATACTCCCTGCTGCTTTGGCTGTCAGTGGGGGGTCATGGAGTACACAGTAAAGTACATTTCTGTAGCTCTTTTATAAAAAGCAGATGATTAGTGTAGTGATCAGCCACCATTGGCTGCAGTGTTGGTTCATAGCTTAGGTTCTCTTGGTTAGTCTTGTCTCCATCCCAAACCCATGACCTCCTCTGTACATCCGCACACAAGGTCTGCATGCTATCCTTAGAGACATGTCACACCCGGGCCACAACGTGTTTGAACTGCTGCCATCTGGCAATAGATATAGATCTATGAAAACCAGTACAAATAGGCTGAAGAACAGTTTTTATTCAGCAGCCATCTCTGCACTTAATTCTCCTACCAACGAATAGTTTTTATATCTACTTTTGAAAAGTATATTTTTCATTATTTAAAACTTTTTTTTAACAATGAATACTCAATTTTGTTGTACGCATTACAGTGACAAATAAAATATATTCTATATTCTATTCTGTTCTGTGCGCAGGGATGGGGGCAGCACAAGCGCGACAGGTTCCCGGGCTGTTCAGTTGTCCTTTTCACACTGGATGGTCTGCATGCTCATACTATCTGCAGGAATCAGTCGCAACGCGCACTTGTCTGGGATTCTTGTCATGGGCCTGTGTGAAAGGAATCTGCTTTCATGTTTCCTTACCATTTTGCTATCCTGAGCATGGACATATTTTTGACATGTGTCGCCTACGGCCGACGCTTGTGGTGTGAATGTACCGTCATAGCAAGTTCAACTTCAGAGGCTCATGCGCTACTAAGTTAGGGTAAAACCATCTCAGTCACTCAGTCAGTTTGAGGCATTGAGAGTGAAGTTTAGTAACATTCCACTCCAAGATGTTGATCACTTATTTAGTGGTGCATGAGCAAGGTTGACTACCATCCAACTGTGTCGAGCTATTGTGTAGGTGAATGGGTGTTCGGGTGTGTGCGTGCTTGCATGTGTCCATGTGTGTGTGCATGTGTGTTGCTAAATGCTGTGATCAGGTAGTTTAATCTCCACACGCAGTGTCCCACTTTGGCCAGACTAAGAATTTAAGAGGCCTGCCAGTCTACACACACACACACACACACACACACACACACACACACACACACACACACACACACACACACACACACACACACACACACACACACACACACACACACACACACACACACACACACTTGGCAGAGTGAGTGAGGATGTTTGATGCTGAGGTAGACAAATATTTAACCAGGGCAGCCCCCCCCCCCCCCCCCCCCCCCCCCCCCCCCCCCCCCCCCCCCCCCCCCCCCCCCCCCACACACACACACACACACACAGTACGTCTCCACATCCATTGGTCAGTACGTTACCTGTCAAATGCTGTAGACACACACACACACACACATTGCAAAACGTTTATCGACTCTAATGACAGCTGTCCAGTCATTTTCCCTGATGGAGAGAGAGAGAGAGAGAGAGAGAGAGAGAGAGAGAGAGAGAGAGAGAGAGAGAGAGAGAGAGAGAGAGAGAGAGAGAGAGAGAGAGAGAGAGAGAGAGAGAGAGAGATGAAAGCTTACTAGAAGCTTATGACACACACACACACACACACACAGTGGTCATCAAAGCAGAGGCCAGTGCTTTGAAACCTAGACAGAAACCTAGACACACACACACACTATGCACATTGCATGATATCTATGCACATCGCAACAGATCGTTCTCTGGTGAAGGCAAGTGGTCAATGGTTTGAGGCTGTGTGTGTGTGTGCGTGCGTGCGTGCGTGCGTGCGTGTGTGGTGGTGGGGGGGGGAGTTAAAGGCAACATGTGGTCGTGGTGTTGCTGCACACACATGAATATTTCACACAGCATAACATACAGCACCTACACTCATGTCAGGTTTGAAATTCAGGAATCAAAAGCTCTTTGACACACCATTCCCAACCACACACAGCACACACAGCACACACAGCACACACAGCACACACACACACACACACACACACACACACACACACACACACACACACACACACACACACACACACACACACACACACACACACACACACACACACACGTCAGGTTGGGATCTCTTTGAAGCATGAATGTAGGGAGTCGTCATTATTGAGCTTGAAGTATGTTGAACCTGCAGCTAACATATTCTACTTTCTCTACTTCTACTCCTTTCGTTTTTGTTTCATCTTTCTTTCTTTTTTTTCTTTCTTTCCGTATTTCTTTCATCAAACAATTGCATCACTCATATACTTATGTATATGGTTCATAAGCTCCAATGGAACTATATTGAATGACTGTCTATGTAAAATCATACATGACCGTGATTGCATTATAAATGTAATCTATGATAACTTTCTCTGGTGTGGCCTGTAGCATCACTGTCTGATTGCTACTTGTTGTTCTGTGTCATTTCAGCTGATTTCAGTGAGTGTTAACCAGATTTAGTGGAGGAGAGGAAACCGTAGGTGCAGAAAGGAAACCGTGGGAATTTCGATCTTCGTACTTTGAAAGGGAAGTTGCACTCGGCTATTTGAAAACCCTGAGTAGTTCATCTCCTTTTAAATCAGTGGTTCTCAACCTTTTTTTTGAAGAAATGCCACCTTGTCCTCATCACACGCCTCTCAGCCCCCCTTTGACATTATCATAAGACTGACAAGGTCTCCCTTAGTATTAAAAAATGTAATAGACTAATGCCCCCCAATGGCAACTAAGCACCGCTCCCTCTAAGCTGTATCCCCCCCCCACACTATTTTACATTAACGTGTCTGGGTCGAACAGGCCCAAAGGCAAATTTGGGATTTTATGACGAATTCAGATGTTGCCAATATCATTTTAGCGCTCAATTCCATTACAGAAAGTGAAGGTTCAATGCACTGCAATTACACTATCTTTATCTTTATCTGTATACAGATAATTAGTAGAACAAATAATGGATAATTCACCAGCAGGTCCCTAAAATAAAAACTGAGTTTACAAGTGGATTAAAACTACTATTGAGGCTCATTGATGGCCGTGGGGTAATCTGTCCCATCAGGATTTAACTTTTTTCCCCCTGTGATTTATGCAATCAAAATGACTTTGTAGCAGCATTTTCTCAAAATTTTGCGCCCAATTTTTTTTCTTTTCTTGTAAAACCCATCAAATGTCTAAATAGGCTTAAATAGGCCATGACACTCATTTTATAACTTTCCTGGTAATTTCACAGGTAATACATAGGATAGCGTAGACCCTGATGAAGACACTTGTCGAAACATTTAAGAAATAAAAGAAGAAGACATCTGTGTGGCAGGCAGATTTGAAGAGTTCAGATGCAAAACCCCTAACTCCATTTCTGAAGACCTGCACTTCTATATTTTTAGAGAACCCCGTTGTTGGTTTGGTTTACATTCATGTACTTGATAATACATATAAATAGTTATATTACATAAATAAAATAAAATAAATGTGCAATTTTGATAGCTTTGTATTAAATAAAAATAAATTAAGATTATTTTCTAAAATGGCACTTAGGGGTTTTTGCATCTGAACTCTTCATTTTCTTCCCATTTAATTTTTTGTTGGCTAGTATTCATATTTACAGATGAACCAGTTACATCAGTTTTAGTTAATTCTGTTTACTAGTGGTTGTCAAGGGAAGAAAAGATAAGCTTTGCCTTGATGCAGCTGAAATTGCAGTATTTCTCAATTGGTTTTGTACATTTCTTGAATCTCTCTCGCAATTTGCAAAACATAATATTCATTCTCAAAACAGCTTTTGCTATATGCCGAGAGCATTTGCTATGTGTCGAAAACAATGAGAAACTGATTTGACCATGTGCACAGGTAACACCAGGAAGTCACAATTGAACAAAGACTTTTGAGAATCATTATTCTGTTGTGAGAAATGTACAAAACCAATTGAGAAAAACTGTAATCGAAGATGAGTATTTCACAGGAGAGAGATTGTGCATGCATGGGCTTTTTTCATGATGGATGAGCAGTATTTTACTCGGCATAGTTGGAAATATATAGCATCTGAAAAATATGCAGCATATTGTTGAGCACGAAAGAATCCACGTTATTGCAAGAACTGGAGGGACTGGTTAATAGGTTGGTCCATCAAGACAATGGAGTGTGAAGACAAACAAATATATATTTCACTTCTCACAGCTTCATTCGGGAGAACCCTGTGGGTAGATCTTCCTGTCTTTCTTCTTTCTCACTCTCTGTCTCGGTTTCTTCCTATTTTCACACAAACCAATACACACGCATGCAGGATACTTTCTCTCTTTCTTCTCTCTCTCAAATTCAAATTGTGCTTTATTGGCATGACTGTAATGATACGATGTTGCCAAAGCATACAAATAACAAAACAAAAGTGTGAACATTTACAGAAGATCTGTTTCTCTCTCTCACTCTCACACACACACGCACGCACGCACGCACGCACGCACGCACGCACGCACGCACGCACGCACGCACGCACGCACGCACGCACGCACGCACGCACGCACACACACACACACACACACACACACACACACACACAGACCTCTACAGGTCAGCAGCATCAAAGAGCATAAAAGTGGGTGTGGGTGTGTGTGGGGCAGGGGGTGGGTGTGATTGAGGGTGTCAGTGGCATGGTGTCAGTCCCCAAGAGAGCTCAACATGTTCACATGACAGAAATGGTGTGTGTGTATGTCTGCACGTCTGTGTCTGTGTCTGTGTGTGTGTGTGTGTGTGTGTGTGTGTGTGTGTGTGTGTGTGTGTGTGTGTGTGTGCGTGCGTGCGTGCGTGCGTGCGTGCGTGCGTGCGTGCGTGCGTGCGTGTGTGCAGGGGGGTGGTTGTAGGTTTATGAGTAGTTTGGACTGAAGCAGCATGGGTACAGCACACACCTAAGGACTCTGTGTGTGTGTGTGTGTGTGTGTGTGCGCGCGCGTGCGTGCGTGCGTGAGTGCGTGCGTGCGTGCGTGGTGTGTGTGTAGGTGGATTGTTGAGTGTCCTTATGTGAGTGAAGTGTTTTTATCCTCTGCACCACAGGCCTGGTCAAGTGCAGACAGATGATTACACAGCAGGACAGAGGGATAGGGGGGAAGAGAAGAGTACAAGAAAAGATGAAGGAGAAAAAGAAGAGCAGTATAGACATGGAAGGTAGAGAATAGAGGTCAGATAAACGGAAGAGAAAAGAGTTGAGAAGAACAACAGGAAGTTTGGAGAAAAGAGGGATTGAAAATGAGGAGAAAATCACAGAAAAAGATAAATCGACATTGGAGAAATCAACATTGCTGTGACCTACAAACAGACCAAACAGAATCTTGAAGCTTGTTTGCGGTGTGTCGAGTGTACATACCTGCTTCAGGACGACCAGAACACCTCACACAATACTGGCGGTATCATCTAGGGGGCAGATAGCCAACGGGGCTCTCACTAATGTTTCCCACCACTGGTTGACTCGACACCAACATTAACATGGAAGTCCAGAAGATTGGGTCACGCAGTTTGGTCAATATTGCACCGTATTCAGGCATCTGCGTACCTGTTTCTTTTTTTCCTCTTTTTTCTATATATTTTTAGGGGATTTTACGCCTTTATTTGATAGGACAGTCTGAGATGGTGACAGGAAGCGAGTGGGACAGAGAGACGGAGTGGGATCGGGAAATGACCCATGCCGGACTCGAACCTGGGTCCCTGTGGGCATGCAAGCCCAAATGTGGAGGGGCCTAGCGCGCTGCGCCACAGCGTCCCCCTGCGTACCTGTTTCAGCTCCCACGTGAAAAATTGACATAGAATATTGCATTTTTGCACAAACTCCAAAAGGGTGCCGCGTAGGGTGCGTAGGTTCCACAAAGTAATCCAATAATGTCGCAAGGAGGAACTCGCAACCCACTGATGCTGATGCACAAAGAGTTTTAATGCAATGCAAGACTTGGCACTGATGCACAAAGAGTTTTAATGCAATGCAAGACTTGGCACTGATGATGGTCTGAAGGACCGAAAATGTTTTGCACTTCACTGGGTAGCACTTTCTTTATTTTCCTCATACATTAAACTCTTTGTGCATCGGCATCAGTGGTATGCGAGTCCCTCCTAGTGAGATGAATGCGTTTTCGCACAAAATGTGCGCGTGCGCGTGCCCGTGTATCCTGCAGCAAGCTTGTCCCGGGCCTCTTCTCTATGCAGAAACACTGCATGGGGCCAAAAATGTAGCATCCTTTGTGACAAACACACACAGAGGCGTCAGAGTTGTAGCCCAAAGGTTGCCGGTTTGCCTCCTGTGGTGAGGGGAGTACTTAACCAGTGCTCTCCCCCGTGCTCCTCCATGACTGAGGTACCCTGAGCATGGTACCATCCCGCCGCACTGCTCCCTTTCGGGCGCCATTGGGGGCTGTCCCCTTGTACGGGTGAGGCATAAATGCAATTTCGTTGTGTGCAGTGAACACTTGTGTGCTGTGGAGTGCTGTGTCACAATAACAATGGGAGTTGAAGTGTCCCAGTTGGGAAACAAGGGAAGCCAGAGCAATAAGTACAGCTGCATGTTGAAATTGACTGCTGGCAGTTTTTCCATTCAGAATTCATAGTACAAGCAGCGTGGCCATCAGAATCTGAAAAGTCTGCCTCTCATTTTCATCCCAATTACTCTGATTTATTTTCTGTGTCTTTTATTACTCCTCAATAGTAAAAGCACCTGCAGCTTGTTAGTGCAGATACTGTAGGTCCACCACAGGCTGCAGACCAATTCATTAAAAGACCTGAAGTACATTGATACATAACACAACAGTATAACATCATATCACCGACATTTGTCGAAAGTACTTTGTGAAAGAGTGCATTTTGACTTTGTGGCAGTGAATTATAATAGAGGAGGGAGAGGGAAAGCGACAATCACAGACAGAGAGTAGGTTTTGCACTATAATGAATGACTCACACTTGTTCTCTTCCACTCTTTCTTTCTCTACACAACACCAGTTTTCACAGTTTCTATAACAATTAGTTGCTGCTTACAAAAACAGAAAGGGGAAATGTGCAAGTCACTTAACTGGACATTTTGTCATCTTATCTTCTCTCCCGTGCCCTTTTTCTATGGGTCTAATATTTCTTTCTTATCTGACTGACTGTCATCTCCTTCCAATTTCTCCTCCACGCACTCTCTCTGCTATTTTTTTCCTTACCCATCTCTGCTCTCCCTCCCCCATCTCTTTCTCACTCTCACGCTCTCCTCTCTCCAATCTTTTTCTCTTCACTTTGTCTACATTCTCTGTCTTCCTTCATTGTTGTCCACTGTTGTGGGTTTTGGGCTGTGCCTGAGTCTATGTGTTGTATTGTGTCACGTCTCGCATTCTGTTCTTCTGTGTTCCTCTGAAGGCTCTTTGGCTACCTTGTCCCGTGTGTGTGTGTGTGTGTGTGTGTGTGTGTGTGTGTGTGTGTGTGTGTGTGTGTGTGTGTGTGTGTGTGTGTGTGTGTGTGTGTGTGTGTGTGTGTGTGTGTGTACCACTGCGAATGGGTGGTTGACGTTTAAGGGTGTAACGCCCCCCCCCCCAAAAAAAAAAGTTTTTCCAATTCCTGAAAAAGATAATGGAAAAAATTGGGAAAAAAATAGAACTTAGTGGTCAGTGGAATGTCGCCTAATTTTTGCCATTTTTGGGAAAATGTGTCCTGCATCAACACATTGCATAGGCATGTCACACCGCAGGAAAATTAAGTCACACCACAGGAAATTGACTGCATTATGGCCATTTTAATCCTTTTGTATACATGACTGACATCCGAGCTCATGCTAACTCGATAATGATATTGTGTTGAATCTCAATGTGTTTTCATTTATAAACAACTTTTTTTCCTTCATAAGAGCAGTCACACCACAGGACACCATAAAATGAACTTAAGCATTGCGTGACAGAAACATTGCATTATGAAGACATATTAAGAGGTTAATAGTCACCTTAAGATTCCACAGCACTCTCCAATAACTGAGGTACTGACCGGTTAGGAGCCTGTCTTCAAGACCCTTGTATTTGGCCTTGCAGCTACTTGTTCACAAACATTGGCATACATGTCACCCCACAGGACACAATTTGTGTTACGAAATTGAACTTGTAGTTGATATTACGGTCTTGAGTTTTTTTCACATTCACATATCTTAATATAACATTAAAGTGTGGACACTGTGTGAGATTTTTAGTTGTTTATTTCCAGATTCATGCTGCCCATTCACTAATGTTACCTTTTTCATGAATACTTACCACCAGTATCAAATTCTAAGTATTCATTATGACTGGGAAAATTGCACTTTTCATACATTAAAAGGGGATCTTCTCCATGGTCTGCCATTTTGAATTTCCAAAAATACCCATTTTTAGCTGCAAAAATGACTGTACTTGGACCGTACTAGAAGATATTTGTTTATTACTTAGTAAACTTTCATGTGA
>NC_085859.1:54188130-54205630 GCF_034702125.1 Engraulis encrasicolus | reverse complement strand
TTTTACTTTCTAACTGAACTGAAATGGAGAGCACTCCTGGTCATGAGAAGGGGACGAGAGATGTGTTTGGTGTACAGATTTAGTTACGGTCACTCCACTGGTGAGATACAACAGATTCACTCATCAGTAGTAATTCCTTTATGTTGAGCGCCATCCCCTGTTCTTTCATGTTCCAAAAAAATAACACGAGCAGTCAACAATTCAGTGACGGCGCAGCAAGAGAGAGATAAATAAATAGATAGATAAAATAGATAAAATAAATAGGCTAGCCTACGCCTATTAGGTCTCATGTGATGCGGGAATACATCCTATGATAGGCGAATAAGGCATATTTAATAATAATAATTATAATAATAATAATTTAATAATAATAATAATTTAATAATAAGAGTTACCAGAGACCAGGGCTGAACTGGCCATCTGGCGTACCGGGCAAATCCCGGTGGGCCCTCGCGCGTCTCGGGCCCTCCCAGGGCCCGAAAAAATAATAAAAATATATATCAATGATTTTTTATTGTCTGCACCCGTAAAAAATGACACATCGGCGCCCATTGGATGCTTCTTCTAATGCACATTGGGCTAGTCCAATGAAACACTTCGGTTCTCTAAGGCCCGCCCCTCCCTACAGAGCCCCACTTGACAAACCTAATCATCACCTCAATAGTAGTTGACGACCACCTGGCTTAAAACTCTGGTGGACGGTAGGACGCAAAATGGAGAAAGAAGAGTGGCTGACAAGCGCAAGAAAAGATAACGCATACCCTAAATTGGACGCGGCAAAATGTGCTAAAATCACTGACAAGTTGTTTAAAACTAAAAACATAAGCTCCAGCTAATGTGGTTCGGCCCGTCGGAGATGGGGATTGGGGAACCACTGCTGGACAGTGTAGCAAGTTTGGCTACCCCTATTAGCTATGCGCTGCTTGTTTCGTTTCCCTTGCCTGAGACCAAGTTGTCATCCTGACTTAAAGGGGTATGCCACTATTTTGGGGCTTAATACAGTTAAAATCGTTGGCTGGGGTTTATAAAGGTGGTACAGTGTCTTATTTTTCATGTTAAGCGTTGTCTTGCTTTAAGACAAGTTAAAAGAGGGAATATGTCGCTAAGCTAGTGAAAGTCAATGTATCCGTGTAGCATGCTACAATGCTACACGGATACATTGACTTTCACTAGCTTAGCGACATATTCCCTCTTTTAACTTGTCTTACAGCAAGACAACGCTTAACATGAAAAATAAGACACTTTACCACCTTTATAAACCCCAGCCAACGATTTTAACTGTATTAAGCCCCAAAATAGTGGCATACCCCTTTAATCAAATCACTCGCAAACATGTACTCATTTTGATGCCTTTCCCTGCCCTTCTCTTGTAATGGTGTAATGCCAGCATAGAAATCTTTCATTTGTCTTGTCACAAGGCCGTGATGTGTGCTGTGTATTAGTTATGCGTCATGTCCTGTCCTCTACTCTAGATCTAGCTGGCTTCTGCGTTTTTTAGCATGAAACTTTAGTTGTCGTCCCTCTTCACTCCCTCAAATCAGTAACAAATATATAGATTTATTTTCATGAACTTCTTGTAGCCATTTCTTTTAATGTGTCGGCTGTCACACGGACGACATGTACCGTGTCTTGTAATTGCATGTTAATTACGGCGCAACGACGCATCCCCGCCCTTTCCCTTTCTCAAATCCTACAATATCTTTTTTTACTCTTCTGCTTGTCGCCGTGTTGTGCAACTACGATTTTATACAAAATGCATTTTTGTAATCTTTCCCCTAATGTCATGTCACGTCATTATCAAGACATCTGGTTTTATCTTGAGTATTATCTGCCTCTTAGATGGATAAGTAAGACGCCGTTCACCTGCTGTGAACTCTCTAGCTATTTGTGTTGTTGTTGGCATTGCAGTGTGTAGGCTATGTTGGAAGTCTAAGCGATACGACTTGGTTTTGCTGTGGTGAAAAAATGGCGAGTGTCCGGAAAAAAACCCCACTGTCAGACGTTGACAATCTGAGCCTCTTTTGATGAGCCTCAAGCTGCATTACAGTTCATGCCTAGATAACAACTTTTGGTTTTGGGGCGTGTTGGGAAAGGGGGGCGTGTTGTTAACATGCATCCTTTTTTTGTATTTACAAATTGCCATCTGTAAAAATAGCATGTGTCTGATTGAGCGCATCTGATCTAGTACCTACATTCATACTGAGTGTAGGCCTACTGTAGGCCTGAGTGTATACTGAATATTCGTCGTTAATGTGAAATGTAATGCTTTATGTTGGTTGAAGTTTTTGGTATTACTGGTGCCCCCAAGATATATTCTGCTTTAGGAGACTGCCCTGTCTGCCTATGCCTAGCGCCGGCCCTGCCACCATTCCTTGCATAGAACCAGTGTATGTTTCATTATGAGCAGAGCCTGGTTACTGGTTTTCGTAGGGTTACGGGGTGATACTCGATCGGGTGCCGAATCGGTAAAAAAGTTCAGTCAGATGACTTTTTTTTGCTTTAATCCTTGGATTCTATCCAGTCTCTTTGCTTACTGTTTCCTAATGACAGCAAATAGCCAGTGCATGAACCAGAAAAATAGTGTTGGAAAACATTACAGAGCCCGTGCAACCATGCCAAATTCCTACAGGAAGCAAAAAGAGAAATCGCTAAGTTGGGAAGTGCAACATTGCTTAGGAGCTAATTACGTGTATATTTCTCTGTCGTGCAGGACACACACAAGGTCTGCGTTGAAGCTCGTGTACAGGCTGTCCAATTCAAGTCACCTATTCCAACACTTCAGTCCAGTGAATGTTATTTCTCTTTTCTTGATAAGTAACACCATTCCCTACATCTGCTTATATTTTCTAATCTGGGTGAATTTTGCAGATAAATTATTCAGAGCTCATACAAACCTGTCAGTGCTGCATGTGCACTGACTAAATAATCCCATCTGTAGGACTACAATATTCCAATATGAGCAGAAGCTCTGTATTTTCACATTTGCATTAAAACGATATATTTTCAAAGAATGCATTTTCTTTGCCCAAAGCAGTGTGTAATGGCACAAAAGCGTTCTACATGCTTTCTGTTCCTTTCCCAATGTTTTAAAAGTAATAGGCACAGCCTTTTATATGAGTTTATTTTTTTAATTTGTTCTGTATCGTAGCACGTCGTAACGAAACGTACTGCATCGTATGGTGTTGTAATTGAGTCTTATCAATGGGAATTTCATGAATTATGAATGTATCGAATTGTTGGTATCGAGATGCGTATTGTATCGCTTTGATGATGAAGATTCCCATCCCTAATGCACACACACACACACACACACACACACACACACACACACACACACACACACACACACACACACACACACACACACACACACACTCCCCCTCTCTCTCTCTCTCTCTCTCTCTCTCTCTCTCTCTCTCTCTCTCTCTCTCTCTCTCTCTCTCTCTCTCTCTCTCTCTCTCTCTCTCTCTCTCTCTCTCTCTCTCAGCAACCTGAGCTGCTGAGCTGTTGTATAGATTGCTTTGGTGGTTTTTGTCAGCCTTGTTCCTCTCGTATCCCCTGTCATATCTAGCAGCCTCAGCCTCACTTCTAAAGCTCTCTCATTGGCCTACATGCAGCCTTGACACAACAGTGTGTGTACGTGTGCGTGTGTGTGTCTGTGTGTATGCGTGCGTATGTGCGTGCGTGTGTGTGTGTGTGTGTGTGTGTGTGTGTGTGTGTGTGTGTGTGTGGGTCTGCGTGTGTGTGTGGAAGTGTGCGTGTCTTGAAGAGGGTGAGAGTGTAGTGAGAGTGTTGTAATTAGGTGTCATTGTGTTCTGGAGGTGCAGTGCAGTGCAGTGTACCCAGTTGGTCCTTCCTGGCAGTGTGACAGGGCTGCTGAGGGTATTCATTCTCCCTAAGCACCACCCTGTTAACATTTGTCCAAGACACACATAGTAATCACCACCAACTTGATGTTATGGCCAGATTTACTGCCCAAATTAGGCCCACACCGAGAGAGGAGGGCAGGAGGAGGAGATGAATAGCTTTCAAACAGCCTTATATGCACTAGAATTACAGCAGAGGGGAGGAGAGGAGAGGTGATGAGATGAGATGAGGAGAGGAGGAGAGGGGAGAAAGGGAGAGGGGAGAAGAGGAGAGGAGAGGAGAGGAGAGGAGAGGAGAGGAGAGGAGAGGAGAGGAGAGGAGAGGAGAGGAGAGGAGAGGAGAGGAGAGGAGAGGAGGAATTAGAAAAGGAGAGAAGAAAAGGAGAGGAGCGTGGAGTTAGAGCAACCAACGAGATGGAAGAGGAGGAGTGTGCTCTAATGATTGTGAAGACATCAATCTGTCCTGTGCTGGCATTAATGGAGACGCTCCTCAAACAGTATGGGGAGAGAGTGCCAGACAGCCGTCTTTAAGAAGTCTCAGTCTCAGTCTCAGACTGAGTGCATCCGTGCTTGTGTGCTTGTGTGCGTGCGTGTGTCTGTCTGTCTGTGTGCCTGTGTGAGTGTGAATGCATGTGTGTAGGTGGCTTCATATATTTAATGTGTGAATGTTTGTTTTTGCATCTTTGGTGTGTGTATCCATCTGGCAAGAAGCTCTCTTATCTCTGTCTGGCCCACATGTGGTCCCGTCAACACAATTTATTTACACCACACAGTTATCGCAACAGGGTTGACCCAGAATGCTTTATACATAATGCATCAAGAGATAAACCATAGCCCTAATAGAGTTTGACAGGCCAGTCATTGTGTGGGTAACCTTTTCAAGTCACTGTAACCTTTTCAAGTTACTGTAATTTTCTAGACTTTATCTAGTCCATCGGGAGATGAATTATGACCACTGAATATGGCATGCTCCATTGAAATTGAGCATGGTTGGGTGGAGCGCAAAGGGTAAACTTTTTGTTTAGATTTTGTCAAATTTTCAGACCCAACACAAGAAGTGTGGTGCAGAGCTGCAGTGAACACATTGCCTCCCCAAGGACCGAGAGAGCCCTCTTCTATTCTGTGATTGACAGCCTTGACAGTGTCGTTGCTGATGGTGACATTACAGGTGGCAGACCAAAGGAGGTCAAGGGCACCACCAGGTGCACCACACAGACGGCCAGGATCTGGACCAAAATACACATGATGTCAGCATAAAGAAGTCTGCTAACTGACCTGACCGCTATAGTGAGATGATCCACTACCTTTCTAGGATTGACAGTCACTTTTCTGATGGTGATGTTAAAGTAGGCCAAGGGCAGTGTACCTGTTGTGCACCACTGGCCAGAATAAATAAGAAGTCAGCCGGCTTGTTGGTCACTGTCTCTTTTTTCTATTGCTAGTCTATGTCTTCTTCCTTGAGTTTCTACAAAGCCCTGAACTAACCTGGGGCTCAGTTGAGAGTGGAGTGGAGTGGAGTGGAGTGGGTTAGTGCTACTGGCTGAAGCTGACGCAGGCGCAATTTTTAGTGTCTGCCCCCAATTTAGCCAGCTGGTCAGTCACTGTTTGTCTTTCTCTTCTTTTTTAAAGGGCCAGCCTGTGGTTATGTCTGATGTAGGAAGCTAGTGACTTGCTCGTTGACTTGAAAAATGAATAGAAATTGTGCATATTTTGAAGTCTACTTTTTCTAGTTGCAGCATTTTCAATGGTCTTGCAGCCATTTCCCATGTTGCTCACAGTAGGGGTTGTGGCAGGCAGTGCTCACAGTCACTGTTCCTGGAAATAAAAAATGTGCAAATCTTCAAGTCTACTTTTTCTAGTTGCGGCATTTGTAATGCTTTCTTGCGTAGTCTTTTCCATGTTGCTCACAGTAAGCGTTGTGGCAGCATAGCTCAGTCAGTCACTGTTCCTAGATCTCCCAGCCAGTCAAGATGGATCTTCGGGCCAGCCAATTTGTCAGTGTACCCAGCTCAGTCAGTCTCTCTGATCCCAGATCAGCCAGAATGTCTTTCCCTGTCTCCTAAAGCCAGCCAAAATCTGCCTGCTGCGGTTATCCTCCATCAGTAAGAGTGTCTCACGTCAAGTCAGTTTATTGTCATGGAACATTTAATTACAGTAGATTGTCAGCCCACAGTGCTTCCTAGACTCTCTATGAATCCCCAATGTTGCCTAGGGGCTCAGTCAAGAGTGGAGTGGAGTGGAGTGGAGTGTGTTAGATTGATGCTGGCGTGGGCACATTTTTTTAGTTTGTCCCCAATTTGGCCTCATTGTGGTCTCTGTCTTGACTCTGCTCATACCCTTCCTCTTCATCTCTCTCTCCATGTCCAACTCTCTCGTCATCCTCATGATCTGTGTCACTGAGTTGATCTGATTTTGACACAAAATCTGGAAGTAGAAGCAGGTAGCATAATCGGCAGTAGAACCAGCAGCAAGCCTAACAGAAGTGATGAGTCATGATATCAGCTACTATATCCTGAAGCCAAATAGCAGCAGCTGCAGCAGTCGAGGCCATAGAGATCAAAGCAGAAATGCTGTCAGCGGTGCGGCTAAGCACTCTCAATGAACAGGAGACCACTGTGGTGACAGACTATTTTCTCTGTCTTATGGTAATCAATTGATGCTTGCCTTCCTGCCGGCCTTCCTGCCTGCCTCACTGAAGCCAAAAGTGTAAAAAAATGCTGCCGTGTGTTCACGCGTTCATGCATTTGTGCATTCGTGCGTGTGTACGTGCACTGTGAGTTTGTGTGTGTGATTGCAGACTTGCATGTGTATCGTGTCTGGTGTGTGTGTGTGTGTGTATTAGAGGAGTTTGTCCTCTGGGCGTCTTTGGCAGACAACCTCTTGTGGGAAGAGTGCGCTCGCATTTTCTCTCGTTCTCTCACATTCAGCCGGTAATTCCCTCGCTCCTCTCCTCCCCTGACACAAGTAGTGGGGGGAAGGTGAAAGCTGTAAATATGTTAGCAGGGGAGGGCAGAGCAGAGAAAAGACAGAAGTAAGAGAGGAGAGGAGGAGGGACAGAGGTGTGTGAGTAGGTGAAAGGGAGGGGTAAGAAAGGGGGGAAATGGAGAGAGAAAAGCAGAGGAAAGGCAGGAGTTACAGATGAGAAGGGGAGGAGGCGGAAGAGGCAAGGGGGTGGAGTGGAGGTTTGGGAGGAAATGTAGTGTAGGGATGCAGAACTGAGCTAGGAGAGAGGAGGACAAGGGGCAAAGAATAGGGTGTCTGGGATGAGGGAAGAAGGAGAGTCTGGGTGCCTGGAAGGAGGAGAGCGACGGGGGTGCCAGGGAGGAGAGACGACGGGGTGCCTGGGAGGAGGGAGAGAGACGGGGAATGCATGAGTGGGGTGCTTGAAAGAGGTATGGGGCTGCCTGCCTGATGTGTGGTGAACAGAGAAGGTTGGGGGCTGCCTGGGAGGATCTGACGCTGCAGAATCAGAATCAGGCGGTCATTAATGAGCCTGGCCGACGCCCAACTTCCTCTTTCATTAGCTGCTCACCACCTGCCTGCACCTTAACACACACACACACACACACACACACACACACACACACACACACACACACACACACACACACACACACACACACACACACACTCACTCACTCACTCACTCACTCACTCACTCACACACACACACACACACACACACACACACACACACACCACACACACACACACACACACACACACACACACACACACACACACACACACACACACACACACACACACACACACACTCACACACACACACACACACACACACACACACACACACACACACACACACACACACACACACACACACACACGTGCTTGCTATACTAACACACAAACGTGCATGCACACACACACAATACACACACACACACACACACGTATGCATAAACACACACATACATATACACACCTATGTTCTCTCTCTCTATCTCTCTCTCACACACACACACACACACACACACACACACACACGTTCAATTCTGCTACACACATTTGCTTACATTTACACTCTGTCTCACACTGACATTCCAGCTGTCTCTCTCTCTCTCTCTCTCTCTCTCTCTCTCTCTCTCTCTCTCAGCAGTAGTGTGCCTACCCCAGAGCTCTGTAGAAAATGCAGCACAACACTCAGAATCTTAATGATGTGTGAGGCACATTCTCTCTTTTCTTGGAGACATCACAGAATGGATCCATTTTCTCTCCAACCAGCCCTGCCCCCCTACCATGCTCCCCCTCACCACCACCCTCTTCCCCCACCTCACACACACACACACGCACACGCACACACACATACACAGACAAACACAAATTCAATCACTTCTACCCTTCTCCCTGCCTCCCCTACGCCCCCCATCTTTCTTCATCCATCTTTAAGTCCATCCATCCCCATTCCTCATACCACCCCTTTCCCTCTACCATCCACCATCCTATCACCTACTATTCGCCCCTTAACACCGGCAGTCTAAAAGTATAGGCATCTCCACATTCATGTGTAATGTGCTTTGATGTGTAATAGGGGCAGATCTCAAATATACATGTAGCATTAAAAGCTCCTTTCGCTGGGTAGATGGATGGATGGATGGATGGATGGATGGATGGATGGATGGATGGATGGATGGATGGATGGATGGATGGATGGATGATGGGTGGATGGATGGATGGATGGGTGGATGGATGGATGGATGATGGATAGATGGATGGATGGATGGATAGTGGGATGCATAGATGGATGACAAGTCTAGGGACTGTGGGAATCATTTTATGGATGGGCACGCACGCATGCACACGCATGCATACCCTCTCACAGATAAAACAGTACACACAGTTGAATACAGCAACCTCTCAGAAGGATCGTCCTTCTTTATTGTCATTCTCTTAATAGCTGTTTGGGTTTAGCCTGGAGTTAGTTGGGGCAGCTGCTCAGATTAAAGTGGCTTCTCAGTGCAGGAGGGCCATAATTTCCCTTCCTGTCACGGACCCTGTCAAAGAGAGAGGTGGATTAATGGATGAGAGAGAGAGAGAGAGAGAGAGAGAGAGAGAGAGAGAGAGAGAGAGAGAGAGAGAGAGAGAGAGAGAGAGAGAGAGAGAGAGAGAGAAGTAGTTGTAGTAGTAGCAGACATAGAGAGAAGTTGGTGAGTGAAGAGAAAGACATCAACAAACTTAGAATTAAGACATAATAGAACAAAGACCTGTTTGGGCTCCACAGAGCAGTGTTGGAAAAGAAATCCTTAACTTGAGAGAGGGAGAGAGATAGAGTTGGGGGGGGGGGGGGGGGAGCAGAAAGGTGGACATACTACAGTAAACAATCATATAGCTACAGGAAGCATACTAAAAGAAAGGGAGAAAGAAAGAAAGAAAGAAAGAAAGAAAGAAAGAAAGAAAGAAAGAAAGAAAGAGGCAGAGAACTATAATTGACATAAAGCTGAGCTGTTTTGTCCTTCCCTGTACTGTTCTGTTCTGGCCATAGCCACCCTGCTCCTGGTCCGGTCCAGCAGGGCACTGGCTCCATATTTAGTTTGCTGCTGACACAGAAAGCTGGCCCAGCTGGAGGAGAGCTGGCTGGAGATGGCTAGTGTCCTCTTACGGCCCTCAAGGCCACTGCTGCTCTCCTGTCCTCAGCCCAAAGAAGCACCGCACTGTTCAGTACAACATCCCTGAATAAAGAACACAAATCTCAACCACCCACAGCTGACCACTGCACTACTGAGCCCACAGTAGCCCCACCCTGTTCAGTGCACACGGCAGACACCACCTAGCCAGCCAGCGCCCTCCTAGTGACACCAGGGCTGTAGTGGTCAAATTAGAGGTGGGTAAACTATGAATTTTTTGATCAGACAGACCGTGACGCGACGCGACGCGACGCGACACAGCACAAAGCAACGCAAGGTGTCGCGAATCTGTATTGCTGTCCTGGCCATATTCCATGACGTTATCAGTTAAAGTCATATTAAATCAATGACAGTCAACAAATGTGTTTGTAGTTTGTAGTGTGTTTCAACAGTAAAGAAAAGTATGTGTAGAGTAAGAACTATCTACAGTAGATATGGTGTGTGTGTGTGGGGTGTGTGTGTGTGTGTGTGCGTGTGTGTGTGTGTGTGTGTGTGTGTGTGTGTGTGTGTGTGTGTGTGTGTGTGTGTGTGTGTGTGTGTGTGTGTGTGTCTCCTCTCGCACTACCTGTTTCTTCATCTCCTATTTCAGGGGTGCCCAACAGAGTAGCAGGTGCCCATAGACGGCCATTCTAAAGCTGGTTGAGATCAAATCCAAATCAGCCAAATAACAGAGACCGCAGCAGACATGAAATAAACGGCGAGGGGGACTCTAAAACATTGCAGACCACTCAGAAAATGGCCTTAATGTTCAAAAAAGTGGACTTCTCCTTTAACCGAGATCTGCTTTTGAAGTTGATGGTCGGCCGTGATCTACCAAGTCAAATCTAAGGATGTCAGTATTAAAATTTAAGATCACCATTTATTAATCAGCATTATTATGAACAAAATGTTTTTAGTAGGCTACTATGGCCGTATCTTTTCAGTGTGTTTTTAAAGTGTGTTGAATAGCCTATGTGTTTGCAGCACTGATAGTATGCAGACATAATTTCAGTCCTAAACAACTGAAACAATTTCAAAATGATCAACATTTGGTATATAAAAGGAATATGTAGGCACATAGGCCCTATTTCTAAAATATGATGAAGCATTTTCAAATGCCTTCAGTGGTACAAATTAAAAAGGGCTCAGAAATTCACCACTTGTTATGGGTAAATAGTATAGGCTAGTTAAGTTCAATCTACCATGAGAGAGAGAGAGAGAGAGAGACAGACAGAGAGACAGGGAGACAGAGAGACAGAGAGAACTCATTGGATTGGTTAACACCCCTGTTAAGAGTGAGGTTTTTGTTCAGCTCTCTGGGACAGTAGCACAGCAAAGGCTTTCTATTGCTGAGTTTGGCCAATAGTTTTTTCCACAACTGGAGCAAGAAACAGCACAAATTGAAGTGAATTCCATATGTCAACTACTAACATTTCCCTTACACGCTGCACGCGATGTAAACGCAGTTAGCGATGCATGCGATTAGCGATTTGGACGAAGATCCTCGCATCTCGCCGCGTCATAACGCATCGTTGCGCACACGTTCTGTTACTCACCCGATGTTAGGCCTACATGTTTGCACACATGAACCAACGGCAATACCCCCACAGTCACTGCCTAATGCTTTCCCCTCATTCTGTGTTACCCTGGGACTAATTATCTAACCAATACAGTACCAGCAGCTTGCTACATAGCCTACTGTTGAAAGACAGTTATTTATAAAGCACATTTAACGACTCACGTATATTGATCTCTGTCAGTCTTACTTTGTACTTGAGGCCTTTTGCTGGCATCTGCGCAAGAGGAAGCACTGGATGGTCTCTTCAAATATCTCCTGATAGGCTACTAATATCCATGATGATTAACTTTGAACAGTTAGGCAGGCAACTACACAACGTGAATGTGTTTACATATTCCCTGGATCCTGATTGGTTCTCTCTCTCTCGCTGCAGCCGAAAGGCACTGATTGGAAGGTCACATACCGGAATACAGAGCAGATGAAAATGATTCCTACTAAAGCGTTAAGTATGTTCAACAATATTTTTTAAATGACACCAAATTTATTATGGATTATTCCAACGGCAGATCACAAGATGCAGGGAACTTTGACGTGCGTAATTGCCATTAAGAGCTGCGTAAACGCTATTTAGAGGTGGGTAAACGCTATTTAGAGGTGGGTAAACGCTATTTAGAGGTGGGTAAACGCTATTTCCTAACTTCCAGAGGTGCGTAAACGGCGTTTACGTGCGTTTACCCTCCACTACAGCCCTGAGTGACACAATACCTTCTTTGTTGCTTTTAGTCAGGCCAGGAGCAATACAATGTCATAGGGGACTGGACTGCATAACAGATCCCTCTCCTGCACACTTTATCTACCTGGACTCTTTACCCTATGACTCCTCTTTCATTGGAATGCACAGCTGTTTGTGTGTGTGTGTGTGTGTGTGTGTGTGTGTGTGTGTGTGTGTGTGTGTGTGTGTGTGTGTGTGTGTGTGTGTGTGTGTGTGTGTGTGTGTGTGTGTGTGTGTGTGTGTGTGTGTGTGTGTGTGTGTGTGTGTGTGTGTGTGTGTGTGTGGAGAGACACAGTTGACGTGTGTAACCCCTTGGACTACTGATACTCCTGGACACTTTGATGGTAACTTTGTCTTGGCCACCCAGCACAGGTGACACTATGTACACTTTATTTTTGGTGTGTGTGTGTGTGTGTGTGTGTGTGTGTGTGTGTGAGTGAGAGAGAGTGTGTGTGTAGTGACACAGGGGGCGACACCCCCCCCCCCCATCCTTTTTCCAAGGAATACTATGGACATTGTACTAGGCAGAGAGACTATGGACACTCCTGGACACTTTATGAACACTTTGTCTTGGCTTCTATGTGCCACTTGGCTAAGGCACATGTTAACACTGTGGACTTTTACACTTTATATTTGGTGTGTGTGTTGTGTGTGTGTGTGTGTGTGTGTGTGTGTGTGTGTGTGTGTGTGTGTGTGTGTGTGTGTGTGTGTGTGTGTGTGTGTGTGTGTGTGTGTGTGTGTGTGTGTGTGTGTGTGTGTGTGTGTGTGTGTGTGTGTGTGTGTGTGTTAGAGAGAGATGCCTTGGCAAAATGTATGCAACAGTAAGCTATATATGATTATTTTATGTGTAAATATGTGTATTATGTCTTGTGGGTAATGTCTTTATTTATGTGTGTATGCTACTTGGCACCTTAATTTCCCTCTGGGATCAATAAACGATACTCTACTCTACTCTACTCTCTCTACAAATATCGTTTCTGAGTTTCGGAAAAATCGTGAACTCCTCCCACTTTGTCAGGAAGCAAACAATCAGTAGCAAACTAAGGGAGGTGGGTCAACCATGTTGTTTGGGAAATCTTAATTTTTATGCTCTTGGTCAGGCAAAGTCTTGAAAAGATTTGAAAGTCGATAACCATGCTAGACATCACCCCTCCCTGACCACAGCACATAGATCACACTACAGCTGGACACCGCACTCCTGAGTCCAGCACCACTCTATTAATTGGGCACATCCTCCCTTAGCAGAGCACCCTCCTGTTCAGTGCAAACAGCACACAGCTGACCATTCCACTCCACTGAGTTCAGTACCACCCTGTCCAGTGCACACACACCTTTGGATGGGACAACCCTGCACAGCATACACAGCTATCCTGAGACCTGCACCACTTTGTTCAAAGCACATGGCACTCCCAAACACAACTCCCCACATCTCTCCAGAGTCCAGCACCACCACTCCTTTGATTAAAACCCCATTGCACACTATGGACAGGTATCCTGAGATTGCCCCCACCTTGTATTTTTTTGTTTGTTGTATTAAGGTTGCCATTGAACACTGGCCATTACAGCCCTGAAATTAGAGTCACGCATAACTAGCCAGTGGCCACATATCTCCTGAGTCCTGCAACACCCAGTCCTGTTTGCACACACACAGTACTCTTGATCTAACCACCGTCCTCTGTGCCAGGGGTGGGATTTACCCTTTAATTCTAAAGCCTTTTTAGCCACTTTTATTTTACTTTTTTTACCAAATTTGGCTGGTGGATATATTTTTCTAATCAAATTGCATCCCTGCTGCGCACACACGCAGCTCGTCTGAGATCAGTACCAACCCATATACTGTAACTGGCCACTGCACTCCCAACGCTCAGTAACTTCATGTGTCAGGGCGATGCAACGACAGTCAGTGCTACTATTGTATATATTTTTTGTTTTTTTGTTTTTAGTGGATTATCTAAGAAGAATATTCATTGCAGCATATCAACCACCAACTACAAATTAATTTATGGGCATTAGATGCCATTGTGCCTGACGTCTGAGCTAAATAAAAAAAAAACGTCTTTGACCCATGTACAGACGGGTGGTAATCAACCTCACAAGATGTGATCGGGTTTAGAATCAAACATGATGACATTGTAGTTCTGAATTTTATCAAGTAAAAGTTCAAGTTCAACAGAATTTTGTGGGCGCTATTTTGTTTGGCAGTAGCACCTATCATTTTTCAAGGCAAACAAGCAGAACACGTTCAGGCTTGGACTCTGGCATTTGCATTGACTCTGGCACTGGCACTGTAGCCCATAGAAACAGGCCAATAATAAATGCTGTACTCCTGAGCATCATCCTCATCTGATGCTGATGAGGCCCAGAATTGGCCCAGATCAGGCTCTGCTCCAGCTATCCTCATCTTCCACATTGCAATGTGGGACTTATCGACCAGATGCTCCCAGCCAATGCAACTCAGGCTGCTGGGATCATTATGGGGTGAAATTGGGCAAGTGGTTGCGACAAAAAGTGCAGCAGGAGGCAGTGTCCAGAATACCCTATTTATTAGAGTTTACACAAGTCCTGTCTCATTACAAATTTATGTTAAGAATGTATTTCTCTTTCAATGGATTGATTCACTACAGTTTTTTTCCCTTGTACTCCTCGTTCAGTTATTCAGCAGATGTCGCTACCCAAAGGAATTGAAGCCGCTTGGATCACAGAGGAAGTTGAGTAGTGGTAGTGACCTAGTGCGCGCTGTGTTACAATTTTATTAGCCCACACAAAGTTTTATTTCATTAATAAGTCATGATAAGCGTTTCCGTCTCAGCCAGTAGATTTCATTTAGTATGGACACTCTCACCCTTCATGCTCCATATAAAGTTATTCATACAAAATTACTCCAATTAATGTGACTCAGGCCGCTGCGATTACAATGGCATTGGTGTGGGCAGCAAAGAATGATGCAATACTCAGACCAAGATAATTCTGTCCTAGTCGATGTTTCATATCATTGTCTAAGGACTGTGTGAAGTGGTTATTTCTCTGTGGATGGAGGGAAAAGCCATCACATAAAGGGACATTATTGCCATTATGTTGACCAAATGTCCACACTTTTCTAAAAAAAAGACTTCACAATGATCACACTCATATAAAATTATACACAATAAACCCAAGTTATAACATCATTCTGATCTAACCAGATCAAACTGTGCAATACAACAATTACTACTTTTAACTTAAAATCTCCACCTTTCAGTAACACACAAATGAGTCTTAAACTCTGTATTTTTAATCATTTAGATGGCAGCCTTATCCAGTGGGACTAACAGTGAGCTAACTACAGGGATGGTCCCCTCAGGAGCATCTCAGGGTTCATTTCCCCCACTCAGGGGCACTTGAACAGTACAGCAGCACATGAAGCATTTCTTTTTGTATATGTGTAAATGGTCTGATTACTCTTCTTTGGGGAGGGTTTAGTCGTCCACCAGACGGCCGGCCAATAAGCGAACGCACTTGGGCGCATAACAACATACGTCACGAACGTCAACTATCAGTGATTGCTCCACTCATTTCAATCCAGAGCTGAGCTCACTCCTCCCACCCAAGCGCTCCAGAACATTGAGGATCCAGACCTAAAATGAATTACGAAGTACTTAACCAGCTGGTCCCCAAATTAAATGACCATTTTAAAGTGTTTTTGGTTCCCAGAAGACTCATTCATTCCAAGTGTGTTACTGGTGACTTGTCCTTATGGCTCACATGTGACCAGGTTATGGGGAAAGTGACATTGATTTGTGGGCTTCTTTGGGGCCAGGAGTTGCTCTGAGCTTAGTGTGCACGGAACGCACACACGTAGGCTAACACATGCACGCTCACACACACACATACACACACCCCAACTTCTGAGAGCAGTCACTGCAAAGTCACCTCCCTCTTCTTGGTGATTTCTGGTCTCCAAATTCACTCCTCACACATGGTGTTCCACAAGGTTCAGTTTTAGGCCCCCTACTCTTCGTCATTTATATTCTTCGCCTTGGTAACATTCTCCGAAAACATGGCCTAAATTTTCACTGTTATGCAGATGACACCCAAATCTACATACACACTAAACCTTCCCATCCAATCCCTCTCACTAACTTACCAACCTGCCTCAATGAAATTAGTAATTGGATGACCCAAAACTTTCTTAAACTTAATCAAAACAAAACCGAAGTCATCATCATCGCCACCCCATCATTACCTAAAAAGATAAACCTTTCTCAGTTCTCTATCCCTGACTATTTTACCTCCCCTTCCTCTGAAGTAAAAAATCTGGGCATCATCATCGACTCTTCTCTCTCCTTTGAATCCCATATTAAACACCTCACCAAAACTGCGTTTTTCCACCTTAAAACTATCTCCAGACTCCGCCCTACTCTTACCCCTACCTCTGCTGAGACCCTCATTCACGCTTTCGTAACCTCCAGATTAGATTATTGCAATGCCCTACTCACTGGTCTCCCTACTAAATTGATTAACCGTCTACAATACATTCAAAACTCAGCAGCTAGATTACTTACACACACCAGACCCTGGCATCACATTACCCCTATCCTCTATCAATTACACTGGCTTCCTATCCATTCACGTATCCATTTCAAAATTCTCCTCCTCGTATACAAGGCCCAGCACAACCTTGCACCCTCCTACATCACAAGTCTGCTCACCCCATACAATCCTTCCCGCACACTACGCTCCACTGACTCACTCCTCCTTACTCCACACACCTGCGCACCATGGGCGACAGGGCATTCAGTGTTGTTGGCCCCAAACTTTGGAAATCTCTTCCACTGTCTACTTTCAAGTCTAAGCTGAAGACACACCTTTTCACTTCTGCTTTTCAACCTCACTGACAGGCACTTCCACTTTATTTCAATTATTAGTTTATTTTTTATTTTATTTTCAAATGCATTCTACTTCTTTTTCTTATTTTAAAGCATATATTTTTATTGTACTTTTATTTCTATTTTATTTTTGCATTTTAATGACTCTCCTAATGTTAATTCACTGAAGCTTTGCTTTGTTATACTTTCCCTACTGTTATGTATTTGTTTTGATTGTAAAGTGTCCTTGGGTATTTTGAAAGGCGCTCAAAATAAAATGTATTATTATTATTATTATTATTATTATTATTATTATTATTATTATTATTATTATTCACAAGAGGGCACACAGTATGAAGTGCCTGCTTGGATGGGTCTCTGTGCTTGAATCTATGAATATTTGTGTGACTGTGTGCTGAGTGTGTGTGTGTGATGATCCCGGTTGCTTCCTGCTGCCACTATAGCAGAGCTGCCTGGTGACCAGCCTAATGTCTCCTGCAGTTAATTAGCCACACGGCCTCATTAGTACAAGAACCTCCGAGGGACTCAGAGTGAGCACAGAGGTCAAGTGTGTGTGTGTGTGTGTGTGTGTGTGTGTGTGTGTGTGTGTGTGTGTGTGTGTGTGTGTGTGTGTGTGTGTGTGTGTGTGTGTGTGTGTGTGTGTGTGTGTGTGTGTGTGTGTGTGTGTGTGTGTGTGTGTGTGTGTGTGTGAGTGACTGAATGATACACCTCTGGCATTGACCGAGGCAGCAACCTTCCCCCCAAGCATATGGATATGGAAAGACACACTCATTAACACAGATATTAATTCACACACACACACACACACACACACACACACACACACACACACACACACACACACACACACACAC
>NC_085859.1:54165630-54185630 GCF_034702125.1 Engraulis encrasicolus | reverse complement strand
GAAGCAGACGGGCAGCATCAAGAGCCGCCTCAAGGCCGACCTGCAGAGGGCGCCCATACGCATCCCACGGCCCAAAGGCTGCGGCAACGGAGAGGGTAAACAACAACAGCAACAACAACAACAACAACAACAACAACAACAACAATAACAACAACAATAACAACAACAGACTACATGACATAAGGGTTGCGTCAATACTCTACCATATGCAAACCCACCTGTAGAAACCATACACATCCCATGGCCCAAAGGTCAGGAGGGTAAACAACAATAACTAGATTGCATTCTCGCAGAAAATGCTGGAAGCGGGCTTGAGATGAGCAGTATTATTTTTGATACCTCTATACCTACATTAAAAACGAACTACTATTGAGAAAACAAAGCTAAAAGAAATGCTGGAATAATCCATCCACCCAGTCAGAAGTTATGGTGCCAAACAATTCAGCCGTCTTGGATTCAGCCATCTTGAAAGTGTTGTAGCTCTGCGGTTTAGGGATATACTAAATGACATACATGCTATTTTAAGTTGGCTAAGGAACACTGCATATGATATAATTTTGAAAATCAACATGGGTCCGAGTGGGATTCGAACTCACTACCTCCACATCTCTAATCCAGCACCATTGCCATTGATACTAAATGACATACATGCTATTTTAAGTTGGCTAACTGGAACACTGCATATGATATAATTTTGAAAATCAACATGGGTCTGGGTGGGATTCGAACCCACAACCTCCGTATCGTTAATCCAGTACCTTTAGCATTGAGCCAAGCAGCTGGCTGTCATAAGCATCCCTGCAAGACAATATCACATTGCATTGAAGAGCTGAACAGTAGAATTCTAGAGTGCGTGCGGGTGCTCGTTAAGAATAGAATGTTGAGAGAATGTGACAGTTGAGATGGAACCCTATATTGGCAGCACCTGTTCTGATTGTCTGTATGGCAGTTAGTATTGTGCTCTAAGGAAGAGGGCAGAATCAAAACAGTTTCTAGTTTTTAGATCGCTGTTATATAAAACTAAAAAGAATTGGCACATGTCCTGCTCACAGGTTGGAGTCATACGTGTGATCCTTCTAACAGTCCTTGTTTGGAGTCACCATTTGGAGACATCTTCTAGAGCTCGCTAACAATGCGTCAACTAAACTTCTAGGTGAAAGTGTTAATAGCAATAATAATAGAAGCAATAATAATAATAACTAGACAGGACTTAGAGATTACTAGAATCGGGCCTTGCTCTGCAAGCCCGCTTAATAAACAGTAATTAGACATTACTATAAGCGTGGTAAGCCCGCTTAATAATAAACTGTACATAGGGATTACTAGAATCGGGCCTTGCTCTGCAAGCTCGCTTAACTAAACAGGACTTAGAGATTACTAGAATCGGGCCTTGCTCTGCAAGCCCGCTTAATAAAATGTACCGCTTAATTACAACAATATATCAACATGTCAACATGACAGTTGGGTTCTGACACTTCAATATTGTGATGCGTCTAGTATTCAAAACAGCACCAACACAAATGCATTACAGAATGCATTTACAGTAATTCTAATTCCAATAAGTCGACAAACACTCAACTCGATCACATGCGTGCTTCCCTGCTTGCCCCGCTAGATGCTAACAAGAAAGAAAATAAGACTACATGCTTCCGGGTGACTTGCGAACTCTATTGCTTTGGAGCATTTCTCGAATCTCTCGCAATTTGCAAAATATAATGTCCATTCTCAAAACAGTTTTAACAAACTGGTGTCACTTCTGATGTCAAATGTTGTTCATATTTGATGAGAAATGTTAATTCAACTTTTTGATCATATAAGACTGGATTAGATATCTATTTAATGTACAAAATGTACGGAAAAATGTACGATTTTATTTTACACAATCAATTGCATGGATTGACAAAAGCATTTGCAATTTGCTAAAAGCAAGCAGAAACTGACTTTTTGACCTGCACAAGTGACAAGATGATGTGACAGTTGAACAAGAACTTTTGATAATTTCCATTCTTATGTGAGAAATGAGCCAAAGCAATTGAGAGAAAGCTGACAGAACAATTGACAGAACCAGAGCATCTTCACTTTACGTGTAAAACTGCTTCCATGGCCCCGTTGGAAATTGTATTTGCCATACCCATTTGGAGGGCAGTGGAAATTGAAGTCTGCATGTCTACACTATCTTGGTCTCAACATTTTGTGCAGCATCACAGCAATTATAGACACACTCTGGCTAATCTGTATCATGAACACAGATGTTTTCTGTTTTCATCATCCTTGACAGCAAAAGCTCTAGGGTTAGGGTTAGGGTTAACCCTACTGAAATGAAAGACTGCAGGGTGTAGTTATGCTTCATACCAGGCTTGTACGAAATTCCGAATGGGAAGAATTTCAATTCAAAATAATGCCATAATATGAACACTAGGTGGTGCCATTACCTTGAATTTCTTTTAATTTAATCTACACCATCCACTGAAAGTACATAGAACACCACCACCTAGTGTTCGTATTATGGCATTACTTTGAATTGAAATTCTTTCCATTCGGAATTTCGTACAAGCCTGCTTCATACTCATAAATGAGAGATCCTAACGGATCATAAATAGATGGGGCCAAAAAATCAAGACATCAAGACATATCCCAAAACACATAACTATTATTTATGAGGAGTCAATCGAACATTAAACAAGAAAAAAGATTGGGTGGATGTGATTTACAAATGGGTGCATGCAATCCCTGGTTGTGGTGGTGGTCTGTAGACTCTACACGTATATATATCTGGAAGCAGCCAATGACAAAAAATATGATCAAAATTGGTCTGTAGTATCTTCACTTTCCACATCCTGAAAAAGGTATGAATGGAAATGTGTCTGAACTGTCCCCTGGTGATTTGATTTCCGAAGACACACGTCAACCCTCTCGGCTGAGATACCTGCCAGCTGCTTTCCAGCAAGTCTGATATGTCTTGACATTTTCATATGTTTTTCTCTTCTGAAAACAAATCATCCTTCTAGCGTAACCTAATTTTACACTTTTTGATCTTCAGCACAGCCTTGGCATCAATAATCTGAGGGCAGCGAAGTTAATTTACTAGTTGGAGGATTTTTTTAATATGAATGCACTTGCGAAGAAAGAAAAACAGTTTTCGCATGAACCAAAATGACATTTTTTAATTCAAATGCCCTTAAAAAACGGAACGTTGTGAAAATGTGGTCTTTATATCCAGCTAGAAATCTCTCTGCTGCTGCCTCTTGTATGCTTATTCACTCTGATTCTAGTGTGTGTAAGAGTGTCTCTGCGTGTGTGTTCGCTCTGTAGGTGCCCGGCCGCGTGACTGCAGTGACATCTATGCCAGTGGGCAGAGGGAGGATGGCCTCTACTCCGTCTTCCCTGTCCACTTCCCTGCCGGCTTTCAGGTCTACTGTGACATGACCACCGACGGGGGAGGATGGACGGTCAGTGTTCCCCTCTGTGCACACACGCGCGCGCACACACACACACACACACACACACACACACACACACACACACACACACACACACACACTACTCTCTGCTCTGTCCACACAGCTGGGTACACACATACACACACACACACACACGACATGACCACCGACAGGGATGATGGCCGATCAATGTTCCTCTCTGTGCACACATGCGCCCGTGCGCGCGCGCGCACACACACACACACACACACACACACACACACACACACACACACACACACACACACACACACACACACACACACACACACACACACACACACACACAAACACATGCAGTGTCATGCTCGCACTCCCATGCTGTCAATCACCCACCCCTTCTGATGAGGACTGCACTGCAGCTTTGCATGCAAACTGTCTGCCATCTTGGGTCAAAGAAACAAACGTCCAGTTGAGAATGTAATGCTGCTGTCTCAAGTTTAGGTGTGATTTGTCTCTTTCAGTTTTGAGAATATGTCTTTTAAGAGGCTGCACACTCAGTCAGCATCTCTACAGCCATGATTTCACTACAATCACTAATCATACTTAGAAGATGGTTAGGACACAAATGGAGCTGGAGGTGAGTAGAAAATGGTGTGAGCAAGCAATCTCATTTCTCCTCGTTTAACACTCGACTTGGTTTTGAGTGCCCTCCAAAGTGAGACACTCCTAGACGACGCCAAAATGAAAAGTTTTAGCAGTCCAAAACTTTCCCCACATATGGGGAGAGCACTTACTGCTACGATAGAAATGGAGATAAACCTCACAATCAGGGAAACTTGTTAAAAGCCTTCATACATAATCATCCTCATTTACTTTCCTGAAATGTATGCCCACTACACAGTATCAGAGGCCATTGAAGCTCCCCTGGTGGATTTCTGCACTGTGAAGATCAGTGTATGTATTGAATGGGAAGTAATACTGTGTGCTACTGTAATGCCAACCTACAGCAAAAGAGTGTGGAACTCAATTCTACTTACTGCATTTTGCAGTTCTCTCATTCCTTGACAGATATCTCTTAGTTGATTGTTATTCCACTACATTCAAAGTCTGCACCTGGCTACCGTCCGATTCAAGACTTACACTTTGGCTTAGATTCAGTCTTCTGTGTTACAGTAGCTGTAGAGATTGTGATCTGTGATTGTGATTGTGAAGGACAGTCGTGGGTAAGCGGTTAGGGCATTAGAAATTTGGTTGCTGGTTCGACTTCTGACCCGCTAGGTTGGTGGGAGGAGTAATTAACCAGTGCTCTGCCCCATCCTCCTTCATGACTGAGGTACCCTGAGCATGTTACCATCTTGCCGCACTGCTCCCTAGGGGCGCCATGGGGGCTGCCCCCTTGCACGGATGAGGCATAAATGCAATTTTGTGCTGTGTCACAATGACAATGGCAGTTGGAGTTTCCCAGTTGGGCTTTCACTTGTGATGCCCTGACTGGCCAGCATGCCATCACTGCGTTCCACTATGAACTTGACCTTTGAACTTGACATTCACTATCCCCTCTGCACTTCCTTGTTCGGAATTACTGCAAAAACTGCAGGGTCCTCTTGGCTCAGAAACAGAAGTTCAGAAGAATGGGCATTTCAGACTGCTCAATAGCCAAGGGTTACAGGGTCTTGGGGCTTTGAGGGAGGAGTAATTATTAGTACCTGTGCAGTTTCCATTACTGTGAGGTGGGATTGTTTAGGGGTGGCGAAGGGGTCATCTTACCCAGTGTCCCACTTTTTACCTATAGTTGCAGACGGTAGCGTGAAAGTGTGTGTGTGTGTGTGTGTGTGTGTGTGTGTGTGTGTGTGTGTGTGTGTGTGTGTGTGTGTGTGTGTGTGTGTGTGTGTGTGTGTGTCTGTGTGTGTGTGTGTGTGTGTGTGTGTGTGTGTGTGTGTGTGTGTGTGTGCGTGCGTGCGTGTATGCGTGCGTGTGTGTGTGTATGCGTGCATGCGTGCATGCAGGCAAGACAGGGTGTCATGGTATTGTTCTAGACTCCAGGCGTAAGGTTAGAAAGGCGACTGGCTCACTGCTTCTCCATTGTGGATCTGGTTGATGAGGTCATAGGTTACAGAATCTGTATTGTGGCTCTACTTCAGAGAGTTAGAGAAGGGCGTGATGATACTGTGACTCCATCTTGGCTCTGAGCTCTGCAGTGGCCCCAGAGGGGAGCAGCTCCTCTGCTACTCAGACAGGCAGGGTCACTGCTGTCACATTCACATCCACATGGACACATGTGCTCAGACCCAGCTTTGTAAAGATGTACTTTATGAGGACATGTACTGTACAGACCAAGGTCCTTGTTTGGATAGACATGATGTTTTCTTTCACAACTACATCTTCTTTCCTGTTCATTTAGTGAGTGATCTCTCTCTCTCCCTCCCTCTCTCTCTCTCTCTCTCTCTTCATGTTACAGTACTTCTCTTTCAATGTTCAACGACTCACATTGTTGTCCTTTTCGTTTCTCTGCTCTTCTTTTCTATGTGTTTTCTCTTCTCTGATTTACTATCATGATCTTCTTCATGGTTATACCTACTTTTTCCTTCTATGCATTTTTATTCTATTCAGCTCTTCCACAGCCACTCCCACAGTAGAGCAGAATGATAGAATAACACATTTAGAAGGAAGGAGCAAAAGGGTAAATATTGTACCTGCTCAAGAGAGGATTCAGAGTCATATTTTTATTTATTTTCTCTCTCTCTCTCTCTCTCTCTCTCTCTCTCTCTCTCTCTCTCTCTCTCTCTCTCTCTCTCTCTCTCTCTCTCTCTCTCTCTCTCTCTCTCTCTCTCTCTCTCTCTGGAATATTGTGTTCAGCATGGGCATCATTTGTATCCGTTGCCATAATCAGGTGTGTAAACATCTGGAGCACAGATGTGCTAACATTACAGATCCATCACACACGCGCACACGCACACGCACACGCACACGCACACGCACACACACACACACACACACACACACACACACACACACACACACACACACACACACACACACACACACACACACACACACACACACACACACACACACACACACACACCTCCCAGGCAAACATTTGGGGAAATATTCTGCATGCAAATACACTATGCACGCACATATACACGCACACACGCACACACGCACACACGCACACACGCGCGCACACACACACACACACATTCACAGGTGCAGTGCGCTCTCTTCCTCCTCTTCCTCCTCTTCCCTGGGCTCCACCATGTCCCACAGCTGTGAGATTAAATATGCCAGTCGTGCTGATGCTGAGATCCAAGACAAGGGCAGGACAACACAACTGCACACACTGATCTCCTCTCTTCTTCCCCACTCCCTCTTTCCTGACTGTATTTCTTTATTTGCTTTCTTTCTGTTTCTTTCTGTCTTTCTTCTGACGACCAAGAGATAGATAGATAGATAGATAGATAGATAGATAGATAGATAGATAGATAGATAGATAGATAGATAGATAGATAGATAGATAGATAGATAGATAGATAGATAGATAGATAGATAGATAGATAGATAGAGTGGTGCTCATATGTTT
Source organism: Engraulis encrasicolus (assembly GCF_034702125.1). NCBI lineage: Eukaryota > Metazoa > Chordata > Actinopteri > Clupeiformes > Engraulidae > Engraulis > Engraulis encrasicolus. The sequence goes on along the minus strand of NC_085859.1, from coordinate 54,178,625 downwards.
ACACACCCCAGCAGAATATACGCTTTCTTTGCGATGTCTCACAAAATATGAAGGATTTCACAAAACCTTTTTTTTCACTCATTGCTAGTGACTGGCTTAAGACATTTATTAGCAATCTTCTGTGTTTACTCTTTCAAAAGCATGATCACAACCCAAACTACCCAAATGACCCTGTTCAAAAGTTTACATACCCTAGTTTCTGATGCTGAATATGGCACTGTTTAACATCAGGGACTGCTCTAAATTGTTTGTGGTAGTTGTGGATAAGGCTCTTAATTTTCTCAGCTGACAAAACAGCACATATTTCCTGGCAGAGTGGTTGTTTCCTATAATATCTTTGAGTGTCTTGCTGGAACCTCACATTTGTGGTTTCCCCTGAGTGGCTGAATGATGTTGAGATCAGGAGAGTGAGACGGTCGATCAAAAACTTATTTTAATTCTGTGTGTGTGTGTGTGTGTGTGTGTGTGTGTGTGTGTGTGTGTGTGTGTGTGTGTGTGTGTGTGTGTGTGTGTGTGTGTGTGTGTGTGTGTGTGTGTGTGTGTGTGTGTGTGTGTGTGTGTGTGTGTGCGTGCGTGCGTGCGTGCGTGCGTGCGTGCGTGCGTGCGTGCGTGCGTGCGTGCGTGTGTGTGTATGGATAAGGTCATCTTTGCAAAGTGTGACTACAGAGAAACTAATTTTTAGCTGTGTGTGTAAATGTGTATGCGCTCACTACATGTCTGTGTGACTGTGTCCATATATGAGAGGGGGATGCAGTGGTGCATTTGCATCCCCACTTTTGGGTTCCCTAAATGAGGCTTTCTCTTTTACTGCAGACAAATGAGTGGAGTGCAGTAGCAGTAACATTGTTAAGAAATAGAGAATGAAGAAAAAAATGCACCACCACTTTAAAACTCGTTCCGGCGCCCTTGCATCCATGGCCTTGAGCAAGGCGCCTAAATCAACATAGCTCCAGGGACTGGAACCTTTCCACTGTACCTAAGTAACTGCAAGTCTCTTTGGATAAACACATTAGTGACGTGTAATGTAATAAGAAACTCTGGCAGTGGCAGTGGAGTTCTGCAGACAGAAGTACAGCACGAGGAGTCCCTGCTTCTCTGCTTGTGAATAATTGTGTGGGCGCACACGTGTGTGTGTGTGTGTGTGTGTGTGTGTGTGTGTGTGTGTGTGTGCGTGTGCGTGTGCGTGTGCGTGCGCGTGCGTGCGTGCGTGCGTGCGTGCGTGCGTGCGTGCGTGCGTGCGTGCGTGCGTGCGTGCGTGCGTGCGTGCGTCATGTGATTCATTTTACACTTGGTAAATATGCAGTCATAACCTGAGTGGGTGGGTGCTGTCTGTGGTGTGATCTGATGGTGCCAAAGATGTGATTCATTCAGAAACGTTTCTTCCACCTTCTTGACCTCAACATTATGGTAGACGCCTTCAGCCAATGTGCTTCTAGTTATAGTTGGCATGGGAATATGCGTGGGTTTTGCCCTTCACAATATGGCAGCTGTTACCCCATGTAATGTGTCTGCCATATTTAATGCAGACATCACACAAATGATACATCAGATTTGTTTGCCTGTTTTATAATTACACTTGTTTGGCGTGGGAGCTGGCCGTGGTGCTGAAATAATTTAAGTTGGCATCTTAGAAAGCATTGTCTGTACTCCTTAGACGTATCCATACACAGTCAATTTTGTTATGTGAATATAACACTTAGGGACTACAATCAACATACAGGTAACTTAGTGTTAAATTGGATTCTCTAAGAGCTGAATTTACACCTGAGGATGTGAGATCACTGGGGTTCCAAGATACATGTTGCATGGATGAAAAAGATGGGATGGGGAAAAAATCAAAAACACTGTATGTAGATGTTGTAGATTTATTAGTTTTATTTTTTATTTTTACAGAATTCATGCTGCCCATTCACAAGTGTTACATTACATTAATCATCAAATTCTAAGTATTCATAACTACTTGGAAAAGTGGGATCTATTCCTGAAAAGTGGGATCTTTTCCATTGTCCTCCATTTTGAATAACCAGAAATAGATATTTCAGCTGTATACAGCTTACTGTATTTTGGTCAAACTAGTAAATATTAGTTAATGATTTAGTAAATATTCATGAAAATAGGAAAACTGGCAGTAGACAGCACCGTTTCAGTGAGCTGCATAGGTGCAATACCTACTCTGGCCACTATCCTATACAGTGCACCTTTAAAGTAAGGACTCAAGTACATGCGCATAAACTTTTGATAAATCCTCCTCCTGAAATACGTGCATTTCAAAAACAGAATAAGGTGTATTGAGTGTGTTGTTTGAGTTGGAGAGTCTGGAGACTTTGTGGTGGAAGAGACCAAAGTCCTATTGAGCGTGGTGTTTGGCTGTTCTTAAAAACAGTAGCTGTATTGAGTTAGTCTGGAGATTGTGGTAAAAATGTTACCATTGACTGTTGCGGTTGGAAGACAGCAGACAGTCTCTATTTTAACTGTGGTGTTTGATGGACTGTGTGAGTGTGAGTGTGAGTGTGTGTGTGTGTGTGTGTGTGTGTGAGAGAGAGAGAGAGAGAGAGAGAGAGAGAGAGAGAGAGAGAGAGAGAGAGAGAGAGAGAGAGACACAGCCTGAAAAGTGTGTCATCAAGTGGAGTCTGATGGAGCACAGGAGACCCAGCTGAGGCAATTGGACCAGCCAGGAGGAGGCCTCACACACACACACACACACAGATACACACACATGAATACACACACACACACACACACACACACACACACACACACACACACACACACACACACACACACACACACACACACACACACACACACACACACACACACACACACACATATACAGATACACACACATGAATACACACACGCGCACACACACACACACACACACACACACACACACAGCATGTATGGACACGGTCACAGAGACATATAGTGAGCGCATACACATTTAAGATGAAATGAGTTTCTCTGTAGGCACACTTTGCAAAGATGGCCTTATCCATACACACACACACACACACACACACACACACACACACACACACGCACAGGGGCTGATGATTGGCTCTACATGTGCTGAACAGCCTCTCGGTTGGAGAGCAAAATGGGTATCAAGCTGCTTTTCATTCTAACCTGTGAAGTTGGACGATGGGACTCTTGAATTACAGGCCTTTGTATCCAGTGAATATATGAATATGAATATGATTGACAGGAGAGTTGACGAATGCTAACCACCACTAGCACTATACTTCCAACGAGCCATCATCACCATGACAAGGGCTTCAGTTGAATGAGTTTCACATCAAGTTATTGAGATGCTAGGCCTATTTATTTATTTATTTTTTTATTTTTTTAGACTAAACCCAACCACCACCACCCCTTATTGAGATGCTAGGCCTATTTATTTTACGAAGTGTGTCAACACAAACACTTAAGGGATTTAATCATAACGACCAGATCCCCACACAGAGGTTTGGACGTGTCCTTAGGATGACAGAAATGAAGTTAGGCTAACTTTGCTTCAGTAAACTGGTGTATCGTTTCAGAAAATGAATCGGTTTGAGTGGACCCATCTACTGTCAAAGACCGTAAAAAGTGCTCTGTTGTTTACCTGCAGTGCTACCACCAATCTGAACAAACTGGTAGACCAATGTATTACATTAAGAAATGATCAAATATTTGTCAGTCTGTGTAATCTGACGTTGCTTGTGCAGCTTGCTTTCGCTACAGAGCTAGTATACTAGCTTCTTGTTGTTAACGAAATTCCTGTCATGGACAGTCTAGCATAGCACTAGTGACGGTGGGGACCAGCAGGGTAATTTTATGTCAAAACGAAAATAATTTCTGATGTGTTACAAACTCATGATTAAATCACTGTAAAGGCTTCATGAATTATCTTGTCTTTGCACGTTGAGATGGGCTGTGCGTACTATTTAGTCATGATGGATGGGCGACAAAAGCATCCTTTCGAGTTCAGTTGTCTGCCTGCCCTGCCCTGCCCTGCCCCGTTCGTTCTGCTTGAAGATGTGGTCGGAATTGCACAAACCACTCACCCACAAATTCCCGAACAAATTCCCGAACAAATTCACTAAGGTGACTGACAGGTGGTCGTTTTTATTATAATTGGAAGTCACATCTGCCATGTGAAATAGATCATTCCTTTCCACAAGAGATTAAAGCGTGGCTACACGGCCAATTAAGTATTTTCGTATGTCAGCCAGGTCGCCTCATTCTTTAAAGTGTTCATCCCCAACACAAACAGCACTGCATTCGTGCCAATTGTTTACATTTACTGACAGTTTTGGTCCGCTATTGGTATCGGCTGTGGTATTTAAACTTGGTGGCCTGCAGCTTCTCTTGAGCATGTTGTGCTGGGAAATGCACTGCATATCGTTCTCGCTTGACGCTTCGTGTGGATGATGTGGGATAGTTGATGGTTCTTTGGACAAAGCGACATCTGTATGATGTGCCATAACCGTGACGTGCATGTGTTTTGTCTACTCGAGCCTTCTCTACCCGCCCGGCACACCACACCTCATGGCCACGTAACATTGTGTCTGAAATTATCATCTCAGTGGGGTATTCTGTTATTGAGTGCATAATTGTGTGAAGTGTTGCTATAAGCGGTATCCTATTTACAACGCAAACATTTGGATTTTTTACGTAACATCTGAATTTTACATGACCATTAGAGGTGTACCATTCTGCCGATTCTCAGAAATACTCTTCTACATTCTGACCAGCCCTGCTCTCGGGGTCGCCTGGAATCAGCGCCCTATGCAATGGGTCAGCATGCTAAAGCAGCACGGCACTGCTCCACACTGATCCCAGACCTGTCCACCTGTCCACCTGTCCATGTGCTTAGCTGATTGCAAGGGGCTGGAATGGTAATGCAGACCTCTATGGGGAAGGAATGCAGATAGAGACGCATTTATAGTCAATACTCACTGTTCACATTCTCAACCTCTCTGCCTACCTAGCATATGTACATTCTCTCTCTCTCTCTCTCTCTCTCTCTCTCTCTCTCTCTCTCTCTCTCTCTCTCTCTCTCTCTCTCTCTCTCTCTCTCTCTCTCTCTCTCTCTCTGTCTCTCTCTCTGCCACTCTTGTTAACTCTGTCTCACATGCAAGCACACCCACACACACACACCCACACACACACACACACACACACACACACACACACACACACACACACACACACACACACACACACACACACACACACACACACACACACTCACTCACTCACTCACTCACTCACTCACTCACTCACACACACACACACACACACACACACACACACACACACACACACACACACACACACACACACACACACACACACACACACACTCACTCACTCACTCACTCACTCACTCACTCACTCACTCACTCACTCACTCACTCACTCACTCACTCACTCACTCACTCACTCACTCACTCACTCACTCACACACACACACACACACACACACACACACACACACACACACTGACTCACTTTCTCACAAAAATCAACACATGTCTATTTCTATTTTATATTTCCCTTTCCCGATGTTATGATTATTTTATTCACTAAGAGGAAAAGGAATAAAAATGAATATTTGATGAAGTATTGATGGAGCCTCCATAGTGTGCAAAGCACTAAAGTTGAAATGTTGAAATGCTTTTTCTACTCGAGGTTCAATGTAACAGGTCATTTCTGTGAGTATGTGTAGTGTGTGTGCTTGCTTGCATTCGTGTGTGTGTTTAGTATGTATGCAACCTGCTCTGGTTAAATACTCAGAATGTTCTAGACTGTAAAAGCTTGGAAAGTACCTGCTAAACCCCGTGAGGGATTGAAGATCTTCTTGAGTGGCCTTGAAGGACACTTCTTGGAAAAGACTGCACAAACATCTGATATTGTCAATGTGTGTGTGCGTGTGTGTGTGTGTGTGTGTGTGTGTGTGTGTGTGTGTGTGTGTGTGTGTGTGTGTGTGTGTGTGTGTGTGTGTGTGTGTGTGTGTGTGTGTGTGTGTGTGTGTGTGCGTGCGTGCGCGCGGGTGTGTGTGTGTGCGGGTGTTTCTCGGCACGTGTGTGTGTGTGTGTGTTTGTCTGTGTGGCTGTGTGTGTGCATGTCTTTATATCTGTAGGCCTATGTTTGCCCGCTGATGTGTACGTATGTGTGTTCCATCTTGTGTTTTGCTCAGTGGATTGTCCACATGACGTATTTTCTCCAGCTACTGAGATGCCCTGCAGCCAGGTCCCCTGCTACAAAGCACAGCATTGCCTTCTTATTTCTATCTGCCCTATCCTTTTATCATCTTCTCTCTTTCTCTCCTCTCTTCTATTCATCTCCCCTCCATCTTCTCTCCTCCCCAATTCCCTTTCTCTTCTCATTTCACCTCTCTTCCCCTCCTCTCCCATTTTCATCTTTCTCCACCTCCTGCTCTCCCATTTTCCTCCTCCTCTTCTCTCTTCCTCTGCTTCTCCTCCTCTCTTCCCCTCTGCCTCCTGAGTTCAACCATGCCTCTCTGGCAATAGCTGCTTGTTTTTCTTGGCTTAATGTTGGAAGGCATTATGCTTTAATTTATTTGTATAAGGCAGTGGCAGAAGCAGCAGGAGTGCTCCCCGAGCATCCGTTCGGAGAAGGGGGCGATTATGGCATTGATTTTACCCCAGTAGACCTGTGCAGTGGACTGGATCAGAAGAGGAGGAGGAGGAAGGTGATGGAGAAAATGATGAAGATGAGAAGAATGAAGATGAGGAATGTCTGTTTTTCCCATAGACCTGTGCAGATTTAATTCATTTTCATCGGGGTGTGCGATACGGCAAAAATGACAAACCACGATTTTCAATACCTCGATTTGAAAAAAATTTCCAACGAAAAAAAAAAAGAATTTAGGCCTTCAGACTGGAGATATTTTAATGGATATAATAGTAAATTTGCATTTCACAGGTTATATGCACACTTTGCACATTGCTGATTACAACTACTGATTTTATAGAACATACTGTAGGCCCAGCATAGAACTTCAAGTTATTGCAGTCATTGGCCATGGTGATCTAGTCGTATAAGATTTCTCCACTTTGGTAGACTGTCTACGACAGGGGTATCAAACTCATTTTAGTTCAGGGGCCACATGCATCCTATTTGATTTCAAGTGGGCAAATTGCAAATTTCTGCTTCATATTGGAATTAGGAGCATTCACTGTAAATGGCGACCAAAAAAACATTTGTTCTCAAGTATTCAAAACCTGAAATCTCAGACAACTGCAGCAAATTTTGCATCAGATTAGAGATTTACTTCTTATTTTGACATTCTTGTTTTTTTTTCTCTCTCCAACTCTGGGGATGGATTGAACTATCTGGTGGGCCGCATCCAGACCCCCGGACTTATGTTTGACACCCCAGCCTTATGTTAGATCTCTACTCCTTCTTACTCTTCACAATTTAATATCGTCAGATCTTTGGAATCGAAGTTCCTTTAGTTTGCTAAATATTCTGCTTTCTGTGTTGCTTTGTGAGTGAAAATGCTGACTGCCAGCAGTTCTTGTTTGTCATCACTTCCAAGTGTGTGAGTCTATTTTACTGAGATGCTCTTTCTTCTCTCCCCTGACACGTAGGCCTATATTTTTTAAAAAGTTTAAGTTTAAGAGTGCGTGCGTTTGCGGGTGCGTGTGCACATGCATAATTTAGTCTGTGTTCAGCATCTTTGCTTTGTATTTTTGAGCCTGTGTTTTCCCCAAATGTGACAAGTCATCAAGTGATTTTTGTAATTCTTCAAACAAGCTCCCGCCGGCAGATTTGGCAATGTAGATGCCAGGCAGTAGATCATTAAGGTCACAGTGTGTACACACACACACACACACACACACACACACACACACACACACACACACACACACACACACACACACACACACACACACACACACACACACACACACACACACACACACACACACACACACACACACACACACACACACACACACACACACACACACACACACAATCTGAGCTCATTCAAAATACTTTTATCATCATTGAAGTGCTCTTGTCATAAAATATTGTATGCAACAATCGAGGTTTGGTGTGTGCATGCGTGCATGGGTCCGTGTGTGTTGGACCAGAGGATTTTTAGCTTGACCAGTGACTTAATATGCAGACATGACCAATCCGGCCTTATTTTGGTTTTGCCTATTCAGCACTACGCTCCACTACACGCACGCACACACACACACATACACATACACAGGGCTGATAGTATTCAGGCTCCATGCCTGATTTCAGGCTTGACAGAGTTTGCAAAAATAAAAACATTGATAATAATTAGCTGTTAGGTTATTCTTATCTCAGAAAGTGTTACAGGTTCAGGGTTTTCTTCTACTATCAGGCTTGAATAATTGTCATACACAGGCTATTAAATGTTTGAATAATGTGTCAAATTAGGCTTACGTTACGTGACTATGCAGTATCTTGTCGTCGTCGTTAGAGCAGGGGGAAAAGTTCAGGCTCAGGATTTTTTTTCAGTATCACCCCTGCATACACATGCGCGCGCGCGCACACACACACACACACACACACACACACACACACACACACACACACACACTATCTGTACTTTGATCTCACAGCAGGCTAAAGTAGCTGCCAACTTATCGAATTCTCATTTTTGAATCAATACAGTAAAACAGTCCAGAATAACTGCTTCGCCTCAGCACTTGTTTCTCATTACTCTATCATTATATTAGACCAAGATAGTTGAATACTTACAGTTCCTGCTTCTGCTTTTGACTTAACCAGAAAAATAGCCCCAAGTTGTCGACCTGATACTTGTTTTATTGATCAACAAGGCTCAAGACTGAAGTAGTCAACATCCTGTCAACTACTTTTTACAATCGAAAAAAAAGACACAAAAGTAGCCGTCTGCAGACCAAAGCATCCGCCTACTTACAGTACCTCAGGCATTTTCCTTCATCACTACACCAGATGAAAGTAGCTGCCTACCTATCTCCCTCTCTCCCTCTCTCTCTCTCTCTCTCTCTCTCTCTCTCTCTCTCTCTCTCTCTCTCTCTCTCTCGTGAACTCAATCCCATGCATCTCTCCACTTAATCCCGGGCTAGGGGAGGAGATCAGGAGTCAGCAGGTGATCTCTCCTGGACTGCTGCTCTGCTGCTTAACACTGTTTCTCATGAAAAAACTGAAAGAAAAGTCTGCGACACAAAGCTCCCCTTGCTCTTTTTTAATGTGACGTTTCGGGACGTTTCCTGAAATGTCACATTAAAAAAGAGCAATGGGAGCTTGGTGTAGCGGACTTTTCTTTCAGTTTTTTTCATGGTATTTTTGCTGGTCCTGCACCCAGTCTTTTTTGTTTTTTTCTCACTCACTCATCATTACATCCACACTGATAGGAATTTAGACCAAGCCCGCTAAGCTTACTAGATGCCGTCAGATGTGAGGCTGATTTTGATTGCTGTAAACACAATCATTCAAACACAATTGACTTCCATGCACTCAAAATTATAGCTAAAACAAGGGAGTTGAGTGTGACTTCGACTATGACTGTGACACTGATGACGAAGACGGTGACGACTGATGTCGTGACTCAGCTCGTTGACTGCCCCGGCTGATGACCTCGGATGACTGTCCTTGATGTTCCATGGTATCAGAATTCAAATGAGAAATCAAATCACAGTCTTGGGTTTACTTGTAGGTAAATGCCCCCACTGGCTGTTTATCTGGCTGGCTGAGTAAAATCAGCGTGTCCTCAGCATGCTGACTAGGTGTGTACCATATAGACATGTACTATAGGGTGTGAGATCTGACCATAATAAATTGTGAAGAACGAGAACGAGTAGAGGACCCCAACCCTGGTGCTATATATGTGTGCTGTACATAGGTGCAATGTGCTATGTGCTTAGTCAGAGCATCAGAAGAACAAAGGTGGAGGAAAGCGGAACAGAACAAAACAGAACAATGGAATGACTGCTCACATTGCAGGAGTTCTAGAATGGAGCATCAGAGTTGGCACTAAGTAGGCCTTCATTACAGATTTATTTTGCTAATTCAACATAGCCAATTAAATTCAACAACACAATTAGCGTACTGTACTGGTGCTAGCATAATATAGCGTGCTCTGTCTGAGTAATGGGGTGTAATTACACTGTTGGTGTATTTGTTGTGGATTAAAAGGGTGTGTGTAATTGTGCTAGCATGGGGCATGTTCTTTGTCTACTTGCATGTTAGGCAGAATGTTGGAGCTCCTTGGTTTTGTGAAATACATTTCTGGGTTTATGTCTTTGCTGATAAGATGGAGAAGGGAGAGGACGGTATTAGCTGGAAATTACTGAGAACGAAGTATAAACAAATAAAAACCTCAGCACAAGGGAAGAGAGGGCATTAGTTGGAAATTACTGAGAAAGAAGTATAAACAAATAAAATCTCAGCACGTATGTGAACACACACACATGCACACACACACACACACACACACACACACACACACACACACACACACACACACACACACACACACACACACACACACACACACACACACACACACACACACACACACACACCCACACACACACACACACACACACACACACATACACACACACACACACCCAGGGTATTTCTCCAAAGGCAACAACATGAAGGGGAGACCGAAACAGGTTGTAGATTTTAATTGAACAGTATTGTATTAGACAGATAAACAAGCCGTTTAAGCACTAAACACCACTAAGCACTTTAGGGCAGGTACGCCCCATTAGCTACTTATCACTCCTTACTACCACAGCCACTGGAGGACTGGGAGGGACACAAATACACTTACACTGAGCTAGACACACACACACACACACACACACACACACACACACACACACACACACACACACACACACACACACACACACACACACACACACGCACACACACACACACAACCTACAGAGGGAGAGAGAAAGAGAGGGAGAGAGAGATGAGATGAGATGAGATGAGATGAGATGAGATGGCGATTGTTGCGTCCCCCGGAACTTTTTCCCTGCCCGGTGTTCTGTCGAGATGAGTTGCCTCGTCGAGATGAGCGACCGGTAGCCTTACTCGATAGTGGTGTTCTATCGATTTGCGCTGCCTCATCTAAATGAGCTACCTTGATTTTCCGTGGAAGACGTTTCAATCGGCCGTGGTCCACATAGGACTGTTTTAATAACCATTACTTTATTTATTTCACGGACAGGAGTGTGCAATCGTTCGTGTGGAGTTTAATAAGAACGTGCGGCTGCTGACCACTAAAAAATGTGAGCCTCTCGTTTGAGCAAGTTAAGAAACGTGAAAAGATGAAATATTATACAGGACTCGGACTGGAGAAAGTGTTTGGGATCAGGGCCTGCTTACGGGTTGTTTAATGCAGCCATTTGCTGTTGGTTTGGTTTCAATGCGACGTGGGCCTGTCTCGCAAGGCAACATTGCCATATGAAATTATGTGCTATGGGGATAAACAAGCGCGGTTTAGAGATTCCCAGATAGCGTATTGTGGCTTTGTTTTGGCAGATGCCTGTCAATTTATGGGCAACACCTCTTTTAATGACCGGAATCATATTTTCAAAACATCCCCACCAGTGCTTACTTGTAATAGCGCCGCTTGCTCAGATGCATGATCTTTCCTGCCATCTCGAGTTTGTAAACTGCGGTAGCACAATTCCATGGGCAATCACCCACGAAAACCGCCGCGAGGGTGTGCGCATGCGTGCGCATGCTCAGTAGCGAAAAGGATCACATCTCGACGGGTAGCTCATATAGACAGGACACCGGGACAAATTCCCTGTGACAGCTCCCCGCCCCAGGCTGTTCAGCTGATGTAAGTATTCAGTCAGGAAACTCCTTGTCCGTTGCACCTCCTTATTGTGTCCCCAGTGCAACATCAGACCCCTGCAGCCCCTAATGATATTAGTTCCACCCCCTCCTCTTCCATCAGCTCTTCCTCATTGGCTGGCTCTCGAGGCGTCGGGTGAAGCGATTAGTGCTGAGGACAGCCAGAGTTCACAGCAGCCAGAGCCTCACAACACACAACTTTGGACACACACCCACTTTGAAACTTAAACTTTATTACAAACAAGTCCAGTCAAGGCTTTCTTCTCTTGTGACAACTGTCTGTACATATTAGAGATGCACCGGATCCTGATTTTTAGGATCGTAACGGATACCGGATCCACTGCTTAAGATCCTGCCGGATCTGGATCCGGAACCGGATACCGGATCCTACGAAAGGGTTGAAACACATAGCCTACTAGCACACGTGGGCCCTTTTTATTACGTTGGCTCAAACTATTTTTTAGACTCATTGGCTTATTGCCACACTGCCTGCACTGGCCGCTTCCAAAGTTCTTTCACTCCATGCAGCAATTGGGGAGCTCCGCTTGGGCATTGAGGAGAAGCCTGCCAGTCAGATGAGGGAATAGCAGGGGAAGGCGGAAAAGTAATTTCTGTTTTTGTTGTCGCTGCTGTTGTTGTGATTGTTGTTTTTGTCATTTCCAAGTCAAGCTGTGCCACCAGAACCCAAAGAACTGAACATTCTCCAGGAGCTCTCTCCTTATTGTTCCTGCTTGGCACTCACTGTGTGCCAGTAAGGAGGTTCGTTAGCCACAGTAGGAGAGTCATTTCACACTGATTTACCCCCTCCCCGCTGGGGAGCCAGCTCACAGCCAGGAGTGCTGAGTCTGTGTGTGTGTACATGCATGTGGGTGTGTCTCTGTCTATGTGCCTGAGTTATTTGTACATATGTGTGTGTGTGTTTGTGTGTGCAAGAGCTTGCATCTGTGTGTGTCTGTGCATATTTGTGTGTGTGTGTGTGTGTGTGCGTGTGCGTGTGCGTGTGCGTGTGTGTGTGTGTGTGTGTGTGTGTGTGTGTGTGTGTGTTAGTAAATTAATGAGTGTTTCCTCACTGGGCGCTAGAGGGGAGAGACAGGCTGATGATCCGCCTCTGTGTGTTCAGCTGATAAGACTCA
>NC_085859.1:54150630-54160630 GCF_034702125.1 Engraulis encrasicolus | reverse complement strand
TACTGGCTTTCTGTCTTTGGTGGTTTTGAAATGGAGGTAGCCCCATCGTAGTACGGGTCCTCGTCTTGATATGGGTCTATCGAGGCTAGGCTCGTCGGAGAGTAAAAATAGAGAGAACAAGAGACACACACACACACACACACACACACACACTGCAAATCTCTCAGACCTCCTATGACAGTGACTTCCTGTTTGTGACCCGTGTCTTTTGTGTTGTCATGACAACAGGTGATCCAGCGGCGTGAGGATGGCTCGGTCAACTTCTTTCGAGACTGGCTGGCGTACCGCGAGGGCTTTGGCAAGATCACCGGGGAACACTGGCTGGGTAAGCGTCTGAGTGTAAAGTACACTTGACTTGAGTGTGTGTCTGTGTGTGTATTTGTATCTCCTTTGAATGCATTAAGGGACCTTGAGGGTCCTCATATGCACATACGGTATGCCTCATATGCACACTCACTGCAGGCCTGTTTGTTGGGTTGAGCTGGTAATGGGTTGGTGGCCTGTGGTGCAGCATCATGTTGGCTTGGCTGTTCTTTTCTGCCTTCCTCTTCTTAAGCTGAAGCAAAAGGCTTTTGCAGTAGGAGCTTTCTCTGGGGCTGACAATCTCATTTCCACACTCTCCCTCTGCACCGACTGCTGGAAGATATATGATGAATTGAAGAGTGTAGAACAGAACAGAACAGCACAGTGAAAAAAATACCACTGAATTCAATTCAATTGAATTCAACTCAACCCAACACAACTCAATTTAATTCAATTCAATTCAATTCAGTTCAATTCAATTCAATTCAGTTGAAATGAGTAGCGCTGTTTTGCCATGTGCATCAAAATTGAAAGCTCGGTCACACGAGTGAGTTCCCTTTGTGTGTGTTTGTGAGTCTATTTCCATGCATCTGCTATATGCGTGTCTTGTGCCTTTCATGTTTGCAGGTGTTTCAGCATCCCATTATTTGTGTCTAGGTGTGTGAGAGACAGATAGGAGAGAGAGAGAGAGGGAAACTGGAAGATATAAAAGAGGGAACAAGGCACATAAAGAAATAGAAAGGGAGACAAAGTGAAGGACGGGAGAGAGAGAGAGAGAGAGAGAGAGAGAGAGAGAGAGAGAGAGAGAGAGAGAGAGATTGGCCGCTGGCTTTGCCCAGAGGCTCCCTGCTATAGCTCTTCTTTAGACCAGTCAAGCCTGCAGGGGCGGAGCGTGAGTGTGTGTGTGCGCGCGCGTGTGTGTGTGCGCGTGTGTGTTTGTGCGCGCGCGTGTGTGTGCGCGCGTGTGTGTGCGTGTGTGTGTGTGTGTGTGTGTGTGTGTGTGTGTGTGTGTGTGTGTGTGTGTGTGTGTAAAGCCTTGGTGTGTGCAAACAATTTTGAGTCATGTAAGCTAAAGCGTGTGTGCACATCACTCTATGTATTTACTGGAGGACAAGCAATGTGGAGCTAGAGCTGGAGCTAGAGGAGTGTGTGTGTGTGTGTGTGTGTGTGTCTCTGTCTGCGTGTATACACGTCAGGATGCGCATGTGTGAGTTTGTGTAGGTCAATGACGTGATATCTACTGTCTTCATAGTGACTTCTAAGACATGTGTTAATGGCCTTCTAGGGCCTTATTATGATTATATGAATAATATCTGTCAATACACACCTAACAAATCATTTAGTTTGCCTAACACATGTCTAATAAGTCTTGTGCAAAATGTTAGGCATGCATTGGTGGCTTCCATGTGAACCTTTAAGTAAAGTGTTTGCACCATATTGCTACTTCACATCACCAGCAAGTTTGAATGAGAACCTCACAAAATATGCAAAATTAAATATTGATGTTGCTTTTCAGAAGAAAGTGGCGGAAAATCAAGATAGTTATGTGAAAAAAATACTGGTTGCACCAATTGATGAAGACTTGTTACAGGTTTGCGTATCAGAAGTAGTAGTTAATAATACACCATGCTCTTACGTGTTATGCGTCTCCAGTTCAATAATCCGTAGAATGAAATGGTGGATCTATTGGTATCACCAACATTTTTCATAAGTATATGAGTTGAAAGTAAATGACCAATATTATATATTTTTATTTCTGTTGCACCATTTGACATTTTCAGGGTCAATCAGACATTCATTTTGTGTAAACATGAAACACAGAAATACAAAATATACATTTTAGCAAACCTGATGGACACGCGCGCGCATGTGTGTTTGTGTGTGTGTGTGTGTGTGTGTGTGTGTGTGTGTGTGTGTGTGTGTGTGTGTGTGTGTGTGTGTGTGTGTGTGTGTGTGTGTGTGTGTGTGTGTGTGTGTGTGTGTGTGTGTGTGTGTCTGTGTCTGTGTGGGCATGGTAACTGGGCATCAGTAGGGTGTTTGGGGCTTACTGTGATGAGCGGTGACAGGCATGAAGGACTCAAGTCAACAGCAGCGGTCAGAGAGGACAAGGGCAACACACACACACACACAAGCACACACACAAGCACACACACGTGCACATGTGCACACGCACACGTCACACACACACAAAGAGTTATGAGGGCACACACACACACACACACACACAAAGAGTTATGAGGGCACACACACACACACACACACACACACACACACACACACACACACACACACACACACACACACACACACACACACACACACACACACACTTATGTAACTAGCAAATTGCAAACCCACAGGCATTTCAGATGGGTACACACTCTTTTATAACAGATACTTAACGTCCTTTTAGCATACCCATAAGGTATCCAGCATACTGCATAAATGTATGTATTAAGTATAGCCCTGAATATTTCTGCATATTCAATCCAGCTCGCATACACACTCTCACACACACTCACTGGAATGACACATGATATACAACAACTGATGCACATAAGCAATAAAACACACATGCACAACACACATAGAAAACATATAGAACCCATAGTTATGTTCACATATTCAAGGTAAATTGCATGAAAACAATAGGCCTATAGATTCACGAAAGGATGAAAACATAGACACATGATTATGTAAACGAACTCATTCATACACATGAACTGGAAAAAAAATTGTGAAGGAATCCATACATATACACATTGACCAACACGTGCAGAAAGCTCCAACACACGCTCCAACAACTCACACTCTCACTCTCTCTCTATCTCTCTCTCTCTCTCACACACACACACACACACACACACACACACACACACACACACACACACACACACACACACACACACACACACACACACACACACACACACACACACACACACACACACACACACACCTTTGTGTTTATCCATCTGAGTGTTTGTTGCTGGTGTGCAGTCAAACAGATCCTGAATATAAGATTTTAATGTGCCGTTGCAGTCGAGACATATACAGTATAAATATATAACTTTGCATATCTCTAGGGGAAAATGGAGTCTGATATGAATATTAATGTCCTGCGGGGTATTTTTATGTCATCAAAGGGGAAAAGGGGTTTAAAGCGGCAGTTCATATTTCCTTTCATGTTGTATTAGCATATCCATCTCAAATCAGCCTCGACCCAAGACTATAGATAAGGAGCTGCGTTTATCACTCATTGGCACGTAATTTCACTTGAATAGCTGATCATAACTTATAGCCCCAGGACTCCTATTTACACAGAGAGCTGGCACGCAACACGCAGGGAGCTACACGTTTCAGACTCAACTCATGCACACAGGCATACGAGCAGCAATCCCTCTCCCTCACCCAATCCCTCTCCCCAGTCTTCAAGTTTTACTTAATCCTGACTATAAAAAGGGAGAGGGCTGGAGGGCTGCGGCTTTCAAGTGGTAAAACTGGTGGTGGTTTGAAGGTGCTCTTTGGCCAAGATGTAGAACATATTAAAAAAAAGGCAGGACGCCAAGGCTCTCTTCTTAGATAAAACCGCTTTATTGTAGAGGCTAGTTCATGTTTGAACTGAAATAATATAGCCTACTGCCACTTCCAACATGTTTCCACCCGCTACAGGGCCTTCATCAGGGCACAAGGTGAGTCAATGTTTTCCCTTAATCCTCTTGACCCCATCTGGGCAATACACCCCCACAAACTACCACCCACCCAACCACGCACACACACAGAATTGGACGTCATCAGAATGCCAACATACTGTACACTCTTCATTTGGACATATTGATGGCGAGCTGATCCTCTCAGCAGCACCCGGTGGGGGTTATATTCTTATATTTGTGTCTATAACAGACTGTTCTGAGTTCCTGGAAAAGAAATGAAGACCTTTCCAAATCTATCTATAGGCTTGCTAATTGCAGCACAGAAAAGGTCACATTATCATTTCATTTTTTCCCTTTTTAAGTTAAATGAATGTAAAGGATAAGTTGCCTCGCTGTGTTGCTAGGTATCCCCCTTTAACAGTCGATGAAGGAAAAACCTGATGAACGAGAGAGGGGTTGTGTGTTCGTCTACACCGTACATTCCAGCAAGGGCACACTGTACACTGCGTACAGAATTCAATGGGACAAACACAAATTGCTGCACTTGAAAGACACTCAATGCTGTGACATATGCATATATACGCATGCATGATTCATCCAGTAAAGGTCATGTTTTTCCATTGCATTTACATAATAATTTCCTCCCTTGAATCCAAAGTAAGTTACATTAGAGGACACAAATGAATGTACAGAACAGATGCAGAGAACAGCCACGTAAGCAGAAAGCAAGAGGCTAACCAAACAACAAACAGGAAAGCAGCACTCTTAACTGGAGGGCAGAATTGTCAGGATGGATAACAGTCACGGAATAGAATAAATGGTCTTGTGGAACATTTGGCAACAAACAACAACGTAATTTACAGATAGGCAGAGAACAGCAGTGTAAGCAAGAGGGGAAAAACAGCGTCCAGAGAAAGCAAGAGTCTAACAAAATAACAAAGAGCAGAGCTGTGCTCTTAGACGGGTAACGCTCACAGAAAAGAATAAATGGTCTCCCTGAACATTTGGGAACAAACAACAAACACAAAAGCACCACTTTGCTCCTGTTGTTACGCGGTGAAATGTCTGCATATAAAAGCAAACCAATGTCGCCCAAGATTCCGTGAGGGCTATGAGCTGGAGCCATGATAGATGTGGGAGGGTTTGGACTGGCAGGTGGAACAGACCAGACTTAGACAGAATACTTTTTTTCAGTGTCTAAGGCTTTCTAGTTTCAGAAACTTTTTCACTTTATGAACAATTTATGTTAACACTCACAAACATTTACGTTTTCATTTGTTTGATTTCTTTCATTTCGTATATTTGTACTTAAATATATTAAATAGAATACATAATATGTGGATCTATTATTATATTGACAAAGATGTAATCTGCATTAGTACAGTAGAATAACTTCTATATAGCTGGTTGGATACATACAATTTCACAAGAGAGAACCACACCAGTGAAAGTGAAACCAAAGCCATACGTTCTGTACCAAGTAAAAGGCAGGGCTTTTTACTAGATCCAACCCAATCCACCTGCATAATCAAGGGACACCTGTACACAATGGCACATAATGAACAGGAGGTAACAGTAACGGGCACAATCAAGGCAAAAACAGACAAAATACAAAATTAAGTCAATACCACAGTCAAACTGTGTGAATGTCCTCCTTTGGGTGTTGCACAGATTTATTCAATGTTAATTATGGTTCTCTGGACGTCATCCAGACCATGTTTGGCTATTTCTCAATGCTTATTATCCAGGCCCTGCTTTTTCATGTTGTATATTCCCTTGAGGACATGAACAAGGCCTTGTTTTTATGTCCTTCCATGGACATGGTCCAAGCAGTAGTCATCCACCCTCCATATGAACTTTATCCTCAACATCATCGTGCCTGTTTGTCAAACTATTTGTAGACTTACTCCATTTTAATCCATGCTTCTTTCATCTTTTTTCATGTCACCTGTAATCATCTTCTTGTCAGGCATGGTCATTTGCAATGTGCCTGCGCCTTCTGTGCAATGTGCCTTGTGTGTTTGCATCAAAGGTGGCCAAAGTAAAACTAGAAGTAAATTCATGGTGTAAGTACAACATTAACACATGACATTAGATAGTGGTTACACCAGTTATTCCATTGTAACGAATGATGTGGATTGACATTGTTTTTACTGAAAAAAAGCCCCAAAATTTGATCCAACCAGTGCAGAATTATGTACATCACTGCAGACCAGTTATTTAGTGAAGTTAGGCCCCTACTCGTTAGGCCCCTACTCGTTAGGCCCCTATTGGTGTTGTGAAGTTAAGCCCCTACTCATGTTGGAAGTTAGGCCCCTACTCGTTATTTAGTGAAGTTAGGCCCCTACTCGTTATTTAGTGAAGTTAGGCCCCTACTCGTTATTTAGTGAAGTTAGGCCCCTACTCGTGTTGGAAGGAGATGGTGGCAGGTTTTGTTTTTTACTTCTACTTTTACCTTGGCCACCTACAGTACAGGCCAAACGTATGGACTCACCTTCTAATTCATGCATTCTCTTTATTTTCATGGATTTTCATTGTGAATTTTCATGCAGGGCATCAAAACTGTGCTTGAACACATGGAGAATTACGTGCTTACCAAAAAATATAATTCTAACTGTTGTCCAACAGCAATGTCAGCTGTCTATCCACCTGACGTCAACACGGCACAACTGATGGCCCCACACATTTCAATAAGCTTATTTTTGTCTATTTTCAAATAATAATGCCCAGTCAGTCATGTCAATCCTAATCAAACATTAAAGTCCTCCAATAACTCACTAGAATTGTAGAACTAGAATTTTGAGACCTAAAACCTAGTTTTAAACACTTGCCAGTACAAGCATTTAACAGAGATTTTCTTGATCTGATATTGAGTCACAGCCAGTTACTTGGAGAGGTCAAACCTGTGTTGGAGGGAATCTGTGGCAGGAATTTTCACTTTTACTTTTACTTTTTTGTCACTGTTTCACCTAGATATGCAGATCAAGAAAATCTCTCTTGTATTGCTTGTATCAATTAAAATTGACTCGACTGACTGGGTATTTTTACTTGAAAATAGACAGAAAAATAAGCTTGTTGAAACATGCGAGGCCCTCTGTTTTGCTGTGTTGATGCCACTGTTTGGCATTTTTAAAATATTTTTTAAATAATTGTTTTAATTACCTCCGCCAGGAGGTTATGTGATCGCCCGATTTCTGTGTTGGCATGTCTGTCCGTCTGTCGCTCTTGTCATGAGCCCTCTCACTCCACCAGTTCACCACCTTAATTGGTTCCCATTACCTGCCACTCTGCTCACCGCTCTCTCTACTCACCCAAACTAGTCCCACCTGTCTCTTCCCTGCTCTGCTCTAATTACCTGGCCAGCTGCGCTACATTATCCACTCACCAACCTCTCCTTGCACCACTCTGCTCTGATTACTCTGCCAGCTGCGCTGCATTACCCACTAACCTCTCCCAGTATTTAAAGCCTCTTCTCACAGCTCTACTTTGTCAGATCGTCTGCAATCCCACACCCGGAACCAGTTTGCTGTCTTCTCTCTGACTCCTGTATCTTGACCCTGAACCTGCCTGTATCCTGACTACTCTTCTGCCCCGGAAAACCCGACCTGCCTTCTGCCTGCACGACTCTTGACTACTCTTCTACCCCGGTAATTCTGACCAGCCTTCTGTCTCTGCACAACGATTTTGGATTCTCCCTGAACTGTACTTCTGCCCTGTTTCACCGTGCTGTTGTGTTTGTGTTCCCCCCCAGGACTTCCGGACCACCTACCACCGGCTCCTTTGGACGAATCTCTGCCACTGGGGGGGACGCACACACAGCACGTTGGACGAACCCTGGAATCCCGGTAACTCTTGGAACCAGCAGAACCCTCACTCTCCCAACTTCCCTTTCCCCTCAAGTTTTCAATAAACTTTCTGTGTGACGCAATTGTGGTCCTCTGGTCGTCTGTCTGAACCGTGACAGCTCTGTTCGTTTGCTGCTATTTCGCGGACTGCCACAAGGTGGACGAGGTGAATTGAGCAATGACAGGACGTGCCTGCAACTTGGATTGATGGACAGTGACCAGTGACCACAGCATAGCGCGCCAATTTGCTGTGCCATGGCTGCGTAACCAATAGCACTCCAAATAATGTACAATATGGCACACATATTGTTGCGGTGTTAATTGTTCTCCGAGCGTTTGGCCTGACAATCAAATCAGCTTTTGCATAGTTGAACAGTTGTTCCCTTTTCAGTTGAAGTTCACGAAGGGTGGAGATATTAATAACGGCGAACAGTAGTTAACAGTGATGAAGGCAACGACAAAAAGGGGAAGGTATGCAGTTCACTAGATTTTGGTTAATCAAAGTTGTGTTGCGACGGTCACCACAACAAAGCCAATTAGAAAGCGCACAGCGCGGATTTGCTGTCACTGTGCCCACATGGCTGAAGCCATAGGCGTCACTAAAACATAATGTAATATAATAATGATGACATATAATGTCACGCATACGTCGCAGCTTTCGCGGAGTTAATTGTTCTCAACCAAATCAGCTTTCTCTCGTCTGTCCGGTTGAAGTTTGTTCAAAGGGTGGAAGAATTATAGTTCACTATTTAAAGTTAGCCTAATCAATATTGTGTTGCCAGCGTGTGTGATCCTAAAGTGTTCTCAAAGGGCAATGTTGACCACCGTAGTCATATCATTAACTATATATTATGGGTGGATATTACAGTAATAGCTGTGCCATTTAATATTGTGGCAGAACAATTATGTGATGAAAGGCATGCTGCCAACACACAATGAATGAACAATGTCACTAAGGCTATAGCGATGGGATCTAATAATTTCCAGTAGGCCTACATATTCCACATTATAGTAGGGCCTATATGGCATGACCAAACATTTGCCAATCCCACAATGACAGGTGAACTATACTAAAGCTAACCAGGTGACACACATCCTAGCTAATAAAAGAGACACATGATTTGGTTAACATTGAAGGTTCACTTCTCTGAACACAATGGTAGGCCTAACCTGTAGGCCTGCATGGATCACACCACACCACACAAATATTAGAACAGATTCAGCTTCCCTGGCGGAGGTCTGCATTCTCTGAGTGCATTTCTAGTTTTTATACATTTTCATTCTACATGTGTTCATTCACAGTTTTGATGCCCTCTCTGATAATGTACTACCGGTAAGTTCTGTAAATAGCCACAAAAATAAAGAGAATTAATTAAATGAGAAGGTGAGTCCATACTTTTGGCCTGTACTGTATATGTGGCCATATGCAGCTATAGCTCTGCCTTGAGTGTCGGCTGAGAGAGGAGAGAGGAAGGTGACTTTGTCTCCTTGAGCCAGATGAAGATAAAATGAACTCCAAACATGGCCTGGGGTTTGTTTTCAAGCACAGGCTACCCTATACTGCTGTGCACAGTGGGTGAAAGGAAGATGTGTGTGTGTGTGTGAGAGAGAGAGAGAGAGAGAGAGAGAGAGAGAGAGAGAGAGAGAGAGAGAGAGAGAGAGAGAGAGAGACTGTGTGTATGTGTGTATGTGTGTGTGTGTGCGTAAGTGCGTGTGTGCGTGCATGCGTGCGTGCGTGCGTGCGTGCTGGTCCCCAATAGCGCTGTGTTGAGTGGGGAGAGTAGGTCTCTGTGGTAACTGGACTTTTCACTCTCTCTGTCTCCATCTCTAACAGCATGCCTGTACTTCTTTTCAGTTCCTCACTGCTGCACGTCTCTTTATTCTTCTGTTCTCTGTCCATAGTCTATTCTGTCTCTTTCATCTTCCCCCTTTGTCCTTCTTTCTTTAGATTTTATTGCGTACTATTCTTATCTGTATCTTTTTTTTCTCTTTTCCTGTTTTGCTTCTACCATCTGTACCTTTGTTCATTTTTGTCTTTTTATACCCTTTTTTCTGTTAATCTCTCTTTTTTCATCAAACTCTGTCAGCTTTTATTGAGTGTATTTGATTGTACTACTTTGTTGTCCAGTTTTCACAACTACAGGGCCGAGGTCAAGGCAACTGAGATCTAAGAGGGGGCTGCCTAGACATCTAATAAAT
>NC_085859.1:54125630-54145630 GCF_034702125.1 Engraulis encrasicolus | reverse complement strand
AAACTGACCCCATAAATGGGTCCCTCCCAGACAAGGTCCATTAAAGGTCTATTCCAGATGGGAACCGACAAAGGGGCCTGTCGTATACAGGAACAGTAAAAGTCTCTATCCTTGAGACAACCTCCATCAACGTGGCCCATATACAGACCCGCCACAGAGCTGACTGCTGCTGCGCTTAAGGAGAGCTCATCTATGGACATGATAATGGGCAGTCATGGGTGAGCGGTTAGGGCATCAGACTTGCATCCCAGAGGTTGCCGGTTCGACTCCCGACCCGCCAGGTTGGTGGGGGGAGTAATCAACCAGTGCTCTCCCCCATCCTCCTCCATGACTGAGGTACCCTGAGCATGGTACCGTCTCACCGCACTGCACCCCATGGGGCGCCACTGAGGGCTGCCCTCTTGCACGGGTGAGGCATAAATGCAATTTCGTAGTGTGCAGTGTTCACTTGTGTGCTGTGGAGTGCTGTGTCACAATGACAATGGGAGTTGGAGTTTCCCAATGGGCTTTCACTTTCAGCTTTCACTTTCGTAAGGACATACCCTATTTGCACTGTAAAAAAAAAATTGGTTTCAACTCACATTTTTGAGGCAACTTTCTGCACTGAGTGGTTAAGTAATAACTTTCAACTTATAACTTAAAGGTTTCAGAGTCCTGCTATTACTAAGTTGAGTCGACTAACTTTACAAGGTTTTGTCAACTAAGAGTTTGATTATTCAACAAACCTTACAAGGTTACATCAACTAAGCGATTCAGGTTGGAGGATCTATTCAACTAATGTTACAAGGTTGCATCAACTAAGTGTTTGAAGTTATCATGGGTCCCCAAGTGAATGGCACAGAAATGCAGTTGTCTACCACTAAAAGTCTTGATTCTAGAGACAGCCACTGTAAACGTGGCCCGTAAACAGACCCGGCCCAGAGCTGACTGCTGCTGCACTTAAGGAGAGCTCATCTAAGGACATGATAAGGACACACCGTACAGTACAGTAGTTGCTCATTAGAGGCTAGTACAGTGAGAAACCAAATAATCTGCCATATAATATCTTAGTCCTGTCAGCAAGCACCCCCACTACCTCCTCCTCTCTCTTCTAGTTCATGTTCAGCATCTGTGGGAGGCAGTTCTGCTAATGCCCCCATGCTCATCTTCAACGCAAAAGAGATGTATCGTTAAAACGCAGCAGAAGGAGCAATCTTACAAAAGAGAAATCCTGTCAAATAATAAACTATTACATTGGATTTACATGCAATCTCCAGTTTACAGTCAGACTGTTCATGATGATGTGATGTGGAAAAAGGCAACTTGCTTTAACAATTGAATAAAAATCATACCTCAGTGTATCAGAGGCAATAAAACAAAAACACTGGTGAAGAGAGGAGGAGGGAAAATCCTTCAGGCTATTCTTCAAAAGGAATTTTTAATTTAGTTTGCCCTTAAAATGCTTCCTGCTCTGGAGACTTCTGCTCAAATAATGCTTTATTCCATGGAAGAGATCAGTCTCCACAGTCTACATCATCTGCAACAGAGGCTGTTTCAGAGTGCGCAAAAATAAAGAGAGAAGTAGTAATAGATAGGAAAAAAGAGAGAAGCCGAAGGGAGGAGGGTGAAGGGTTGGGTCGGAGTGGGTCATATAACACAAGAGCTGCAATCTAGTCAAATTAAATCTGCTCATCATTAACATACAAGGCAGCCTCTGGCAGCAGACACATTCACCCAGGCCTCCAAGAGACAGAGTGAGAAAGGGGAAGGAGAGAGTGACTGACTGAGAGAGAGAGAGAGAGAGAGAGAGAGAGAGAGAGAGAGAGAGAGAGAGAGAGATAGAGAGAGAGAGAGGAGAGAGAGAGAGAGAGAGAGAGAGAGAGAGAGAGAGAGAGAGAGAGAGAGAGAGAGAGAGGTTGAGAAAGAGAGAGAGAGAGAGCGAGGGAGTGGAAAGTGGGTTGGAGAAGAAGGAGAGACAGAGGGAGTCAGTTGGTAGGAGGAGAAGAGAGAAGGGATGGGGGAAGAACATCCAGGGAAAACAGGTGAGAAAAGCAGCTGGAGGGAAAGATGCTGAGTTATAAATAATGGAGATTGGGGCGAGACGTGAATATTCGAAAGAGAAAAACAAGACCGTGACAGACTGAGATGTGTGTCTCTGAGACAGATGGGCAGAGGTGCAGACAGACAGACAGATGGGCAGACGGACAGAAAGGTGAGACAACAAACAAACCAACACACAGCTGTGCAGACTGAAAAGTAGACAGACAGACGGGCAGACAGACAGACAGACAGCGAAGAAAGTGGGCAGCCAGGCACACAGTGGGAGTGTGGAGCGAGACAGGTACAGTTTGGTGGATCAGGACAGGAGACAGCCAGGGTCAGGATGTTCTTGAGGCGGACACAACGTCTGGGTCACTTTGCTGTGAGCAGCAGTCTGCTTTGATGTTGAGGAGGCACGTGGGGGATCAGGGGGATGGGTGGGTGGTGTTCGGAGATGCACCACCACTTCAGGCAGGCTGGCATGCTGGGCAGGTGGAGACACATTTTCATGAGAAGAGAGAGATGGAGAAGCATAGAGAAGAGCTGTGCTGGTAACACTTAACCGCTGGTAACACTTAATACCGTATAAGGGATGCATAAAAAGCATTATAAAGACTTCAATAATGAACCAATGATGAACAAAACATTAACAAATGTTTTTATTATTTATGAAGTTTTATTAATGCTTTATAAAATATCTCCAAATTATATGTTCAAGATTTTACAAACCTTTTAACAGAATATTTTTATATTCATTTACAAAAATGTAAATGTTTAAAGGCCAACTTCCGATAAAACACAGAAAATCGGATGGTCACCCCAAGTTAAACTCACTTGCAAGGCTCTCATAGCGGTGCGTCACCTCGCCTGGCTGTGTTTGCCGGTGTTTCCCAATTGACATAAATAATGCAGAGAAACGAGCGAATCACGAAAACCTTTCTGTGTTGCGTCACGTCAAAAGAAGGCGTTGCCCACAAACGTTTATGTGGACCCATTTTTCTAAAAACATGTTGAGTATTTTTTTTCTGCTTGTTTTCAAAACAAGCAACATCTGGTGGCCTGAAACCTAGCTTAGCTTAGCTATCAGCTGGTGGCTACTCTTAGATACACACAAAGCACAAAGCCTCATACATACAGCATGCCCACTCTGGTTGCTCCGTGCCTGCAGCTTGCCTAGGGGTCGCTGTCGAAAGAGCACAGCCCTGAATGGAGCCTGCACGCCTCCGTTGGCGCCCGTATAGTTCAGTACCACCCGGGGAAGTGGCAACTCGGTTTCCCATTACAAGCTCTACGAGGACAGGAGGACTGAGCCAATCAGAGATGCATTTCCACGAGAGCAGGAGGAGTGAGCCAATCAGAGACGCATTTCCACGAGAAACCCGGAACACCCTCTTGTTTCTCCACCAGCCACCTTGCTAGCTTGCAAAAACGGCTTGAAACAAAGCAACCAGAACGTTTTTTAAAACAGGACCAACGCGTAGCACATTCAATAACAATGGTTAACACAGCAATATTAATGAAATTACGTTGAGAGGCGGCCTTCAATAAAAAACTTAGCTATAAAAATGTACCTCTAAAATATTAACATAACATTTCCCACTCATTTACAAAAAATCATCAGTTAATTATTTACTAAATCTTCATTATGCATCCCTTATTAAAAAGTGTTTCCGAGCTGCTTAAGAGGAAGAGGAGGAGAGGAAGAATTGGTCAGAGCAGAGGGAAGAGAGGTAGGGATTGTGCACGTCAGACACTTGACAGGCATGTAAAGACCCCCGACCTATGATGTGCTGACGAAGGAGAAGAGAGTAGAGCGGAGGAGAGGAGAAGGGGAGAGAGGGGAGGGGAGGAGAAGAGAGTAGAGTGGAGGAGAGGAGAAAGGAAGAGAGGGGAGGAGAGGAGAAGGGAAGAGAGCGCAGTACTACCAAAGAAACTCGACACAGAAGAACAATCTCTCGGGGGGAAATGCATTGGCCACAGTGTAGTACGGGGGCGTTGCCTGAGGACACGAGTGGATGGAAAATTAACTCCCTTGCGCATGGTCATTGGTCAGTGGGTGCGATGGATACAATTTCCGTACTCCGCAAAATCCGGAAACTCCACGAAAATGTGCCGAAAGAGGATATCCGGTTGTCAGTGTTCAGTTTGTGGCCAAATTAACTGCAGCTGTTGGTCAGCAGTAATTGCTGGGGGTAATTAAGGACAGCTGATAAACATTCACGCTGTCCTATGACCTGTTCCACACTCCGACCCTTGCGGAAGTGGCATTGCATGCTTCCCTGATGCTTCCAATACTGACCGTAGAAGAAGAATAAAATTTCCGTACTCCCCTCGCCATCATTTCGTACTACGCTGTTATGACGTCAGTAAGCCCTCCTGTCTCTACTCTCCTTGGTACTACTCTCTTCTAAGACTCCTCCATCTCTTCTCTTCTCCCCCCATCTCCCTTCCCTCATCCCCCTCTTCATCCCTCTCCTCCTCTTCACTCCATCACTTATATGTTCAAGTTCAAGAAGCTTTATTGCTATAAACTGGCTGGAGCATCCCAGCTAAGGCTCAGTGGGCTCCATAGGAAAACAATATGACAAGAAAGAAAACACTGACCAGGAGCAAGCAAAATGGTGTGTCCAAATACTGTAGTAGGCACTGCCTCCTTATCAGTAGTTACCACTCGCTGCCCAGTAGCTTCTATGTACAACCAATAATGAGCACAATTTGGACATACTACAGGACCGCCATTTACATAACCGGCGGTCTTGACGGCACTAATGACCAATGACCACTAACGACTTCCTGCGGACCTCTGGGATTGTGTAGTAACCATCGTTTGCCTACAGCAAATATGACCAGATATAGAAGAAAGTCATGCGGGTACCATTTGCCTTCTGGTTGAAAGCCAACTAGGGTATTCGGATGCACTACATAGTCAATTCCTTATGTATTGCCTTCGACATATGAATGCAGTAAGGGTAATGTGTGTGTGTGCGTGCATTTGGATTTGTGGCCCCATGTTTTCTCAATTTACCTGTCTGCCTGTCTCAACTCCGTGTGTTTGTGTGTGTGTGCGTGCGTACATGTGTGTTTTCATGTTTCTTTTAACAGCATGTCTTCCCATCTCATTTTTTGCTCTTCAATTCCCCTCTTCCTCTGGCACTCTCTATTTTCCACCCCTCCCTGTTCCTCTCTGCTCTTCCCCTTCTACCTCCTCACCTACCCCCCTCCACCTCTCTGATCCTCATCTTCATGTGTTTCTGTCCGCTCCATATTTCATCCCTATCTGTCCAGTTTTTTTCCGTCCCCTCATCTCTCCACCTCGCTATATCATTACGCGCCTCACCAACCCCCACCAACTGCATCATTGCATTCATCACATTGTAACACACAGGCACACACATACACATGCACACACACACACGCATGCACACACAAGCACACGCGTACACGCACAGCTGTAAAGATTTTAGTCCAGCTAACACGTCTCAGAGAGAGGATTATGATTTAAACAGAATTATATTTTCATTAGTGTAGATCACGTCCTCTCCCAAGATCTTGCATCACTGGATTCTGCCGTTCTTATCATAGTGTTATAGTAGAGACAGAATTACTCCCTGGCAGAAAGACAGTGACAGAACTAATGGTAACGGGGACAGAGCAGGAGGCTTCAATTTGTCAGCACCTGTAGCAGCAGAATAGGTGAGTTATACAAGACATTCTAAGAGAGATGATTCATTTCAGAAGAGCAGTCTAAGAAGATCCTCATTAATACGGGTCATAGTCCTCAAAGGAGCTAAGTTGTAAGAAGCTGTCATCTTTCATCTTCAAAGGTCTTTTAAGTTCTGACCTAATGATGAGGGACCAGGAGCTATATCTCTGGACCAAAAGATCTGAACTGGAACGAAAGTCATTATGGTTACAGCCAGATCCAGTGAATGATAACTGCTCTGATTATGAAAAGCAGTTCAGCTTCAAGGAAGAAGGTAGAAGGTGGTGTGCCTTGTCGCAGGGATGTTACAGCCCCACCTCCTCTTTTCATCATTATGTCCTCTTCAGACGGACACCGATGGCCAGTTCAGTATGAAATGTTCCCCCTCCTCCATAACATTCCAGATCAGAGGAGTAAATGCCTTAATGTCCCTTTCACTGATAGTGTATCTCTAAAACTCATCTTCTCAACACTACAGATGTGCTGCACTCTGCCTCTCTGAATAAGTCTAGGGTTGTTTCTACTCCTTTTATTTTTCTCTCTTGCCTTTTTAAAGGGCGCCACAAAAGCCGAAAAGCAATTAGTGAAACATCAGTAGAGTGATGTTGATGATGCAGGCTCCTCGGACGTTCCACTCATACGGCCTTTCTCAAAACCTAGTGCAGTGTCCTTCCAAGTGTATCAGCCTAATTAGTCACACCCAGTAATTGGATACTCTTTGGTAAACTCCACGGAATATCCAATCACTGGGTGTGACTAATAAAGAGTATCAAATCACTGGGGGTGACTAATTAGGCTGATACACTTGGAAGGACACTGCACTAGGTTTTGAGTAAGGCCCAGCGACTTCGCCTGATGTGCAGTCTCGCAGGTCTGCAGAAAGTCATTCTTATTCCACCAAAGGGGAAGAGCAGAAGTCTCAAGAGGATTAATTAATGCAAAGATGCAAATCAGGAGAGAGTACTCAGTAGTTGCATCATTTGAACATAAGCAGGAGCGTTTAGGTTGAGGAGCGGGGGTGGGACTCGGAAGCTGTTTGAAGGCGGAGAACGCTAAAAATGTTTTTGTGATGGGATGCTTGAATTAGGATCTTTCAGCGAGAGAAAAAATACAGAAAGATCCCACAGATTAAAAGCTGTGCTTTGACACGGTTGCACAGCATCTCAACCGCACTCTGTGATACAATATATGCCGACTGTGTTAAAATTGTGTTTGAAGACAATGATGAAACTTTGTTTTGACGGTGCACAGTGTTAAAACTGTTTGAAGGCTGTCAAATTGTGTTTAAGAGTAGACACTACTAAGATGTGTTTGATGGTCTTGGCACACTGTAAAACATTGCAGCCAGTTAAATGTAAAAAATAAGTTTCCCTGCTGCCTGAAATTTGTAAGTTAACTCAACTTGAGAAAGCCTTGAGTTGAGAGTTAAGCCTGGAGTTGAGTTAACTTACAAACTTAAGGCAACAGGGCATTTTACCTTTTTATATTTAACTGGCTACAATGTTTTACAGTGCAGTCCTAAATTACATTCAATCAGCTAACTTTTTAGTCCAATGATGAGGGGCAAAAGACCTGAGCGCTACATCACTGTGTTTGCGTCAGCCAGACAGCAGTTGCCTTCAGATTCATTCGCTTCACTCATACCTGCACTAATGTGATGGAGAAAAGATCGCAGGCTGCAAATGGATTGCATTTGGTTTCCATGGAGGCACGGCCAGTTCTCAATAGAGCCAGGGTCAGGCCTCCGCTGCTTGCTCGTAACATTCTGTTCTCACTACTCTTCTTCAGTGTTCATTTTATTCTTTCCACGCTTCAAACATGTACTATATATTTTCATCATGATGTTCTTTTCCACTTGACCATGGCATGCCTTTCTTTTAATCTTCCACACTTCACTCATGACATACTACGTCTTTTGGTGTTCTATAATGGAGGCATTCAAGTAGGCAGTGAAGAAAGAATGTCATTCTGCAAGACACTTCTACAATTGTGCAATTTGTAACTTTTTTCTCCATAATTTGCACATTATGTTTGTGTTTCAAACCTTCCCATGAACTCAAAACTCACTTCACAACACAGGCGATTTGATTACCTGTTATAGCTGTTGAATTGAGAAAACATATCTGGTTTTGTGAATGTTTTGAGAAAATATGCTCTGAACATTTACCACTTCAAGACATACATGCAGATATTTGTATCTCACACCTCAGTTGAAACATGTGCATCTTTTCTGTCTCCATAACTAGCCTTCAACACCAGGCAACAGTGACAGGAAGCGAGTGGGGAGAGAGAGACAGGGAAGGGTCGGCAAAGGACCCGGGCCGGCATCGAACCCGGGTCAGCCGTGTTGTAGTTGAGTGCTCTATCGTTAGAGCCACATTAGGGCCTCAGTTCCCTCTCTTTACCATTCACAGCCATTTCTGTACCTACCAGCCCGCCAGTAATCAGGGCTGCCAACTCCACTGTGGTGGTGATCTGACTGTGCCCACAGGGAACATCCACATCAGTTGTCTACTCTAGCCGGCCCTCCCTGCCCCCTGCACCCAGGGGCGGAGTGGGAGGACTTTTGCCACCGGGACAATTTTCCCCTTGGTGGCCCTTTAAAAAAAAAAAAAAAAAAAAAAGCGAACAACATGGTTTCCTAACCAAAAACAAAAAAAAACACGAAATCTGCAGTCGTACTACATGTGGACATTAGTGTTGTCAAAATATCAACCTGAAGTGGAGAATTGTAGCCTAGGCCTACACCTTGATGAAATGCACAGCCAGTGGTGTAGTCTACGTAAAACGCAGGTATAAGCACCCATTTCAAAATTTCAGGGATTCCAGTATACCCACTTAAAATTGATTTATCCATTATTTAGAATAGCACAAATATACAGTATGCCCACATCAAAAAATGCTCAAATATACAGTATACCCACTTCAAAAAGTAGACTACACCACTGCAGCCATCATCACTTCACAGTCCAAAGCATTCATTTAACTAGTTGCAGGTTAGGCTTAGGGATGCAAATTATCGATTAATTCATTAATCATTAGTTGATAGTGTTATCGATCGACTTTCGATTAATTGATAAGCGGCGTTTTTTCACCTGAATTTCATAGTCTTTTAAAAAATCAGCTAAACAATTAAAACACTGAGTTCAAAAAGTATAGGCCTATATTGTTATATTAAATTATATTATGAGAATTACATTATGATCATTAAGCCCATATTGTATTTTATTGTATTATGTTATATTATATTATATATCAAGTAATTATGCATTAGGAAAAGAAAGCAGGCATGTTTTCTATGGCATCTCCACACCAGTAGTAGGTTCTAGCCCCACGCCCCCTATATGTCACCTTGCAGTTGCCTGAGATATGATGACAGACAACGTTGAGTGAAACGTGACCAGACTCAGAACTTGTCTGCATATAGGTGTGTCAGCTCAGCTAGCATGATCAACCACAATCATTTTAATTTTATACGCTTCAAAATAAAGAAATGCTATATTTTGGGTGGTGTGTTGTTGTCCATAATGCATAGTAATGTCAACAAAGTTTGTTTCTGAACAAAAAAAAGCTATTTCCTGTGTCTGTAAGGAGAGCTAATAAGCTAACAGGCTCCATTGAGAATGAATGGAGCTATGACAACAACACTTACAGCTAACATGGATTCACCTGAAATTGAACAGATGGTACTCCTCTTCATGCATGGTCATATATTACCATGCCCAGTTCAGCTAATACTAGTCTTGATATCTGACAGGGTGTTAGTGATTAAAATTACAGCTCACAATTTGAAATGACTACGTTTGTGATTTCGCTAGTTAGCACGCTAAGCTAACATAGCAAGCTTAACCCTACAGTGAAATGCTGCTTGCAGTGACATTTGCCTGTCTTGAAAGAGCGTTTTTCCTCATAATTCAAACAGTAACAACTTACACAATTGGGCTTGGCATAATCACAGATTCAAGTACACATCTCCAAAAGACCCACAAGAACTCTAGAAGTTGCAATGACGATTTAATAGATAAAATCTGCGCACCATGGATTTGAATAGGACTAGAACTAGAACTAGAACTACTCAACAGTCTCTAGCGCCCTCTAGCGATTAATCGTGATTAATACATTTTGATCGAGCAACCTCTTGCTCGACAACTAATCTAAAGTCGATTAATCATTTGCATCCCTAGTTAGGCTACATCACGCTACTGTTCCATGCAAATGTGCACTCCACTGTCATTTTGACAGTTTGTAGGCCTATTGATTTTTAGAAGAGTAGGCTATAGCTTACAAAAAGTCTGTCTACATTGTGCAATAAACCCACCATGCATGCAGCAAATAAGCCAAACCTAGCTACTTCAAAGCACAACCATAAGTCAACGAAATGTATAACCAAACGGTGTAAGCCTACCTTAAAACGCTGTCTTCGTCGCAGCAAATGTCTGTTTCTTGCAATCACTCCACTTTAATCCACAGTTTAGCCTACACACCCAGCATTGGTCACATCAGAATCTTGTGTGGTAATTATTTTGTTCCATTTCTTCAGACATTACATAGGCTACATCCTAAAAGTGCCACATATAAATATATGTATGATAATAATATTATTTCGACTAGTATAAGGAGATATACTGGTAGTTCTAAACAAAACCCACTGCTTCTGTTAGCTGCAGTTCTCTTCCTTGCCACTTGGTGGAGTCTGTTTGTAACCCAAGTCAATAACCACAGAGCAAGTGAATCTGGACAGGCAGATTGTAAACTGTAACAGTCATGTGGAAATCGGAAAATAAATCATAACTTAGGTCCAAAAAAGGAAGGAAAAAGCAGAGGCACTCTGAGATTTGAAAAAATATAAAAAAGCCTTTAATTTAACATGGCAAATTCAGTTTAAAAGCACATGGGCCTACGCGTTGCGGCCATATTGGCCTTCATCAGGGCATAGACAAAGAAAGTAGGTCAAAGGTTAAAAAGGCACCCATAGGTGTCAGAAGGGGTGGAGTCTTCCTATCTTGTCACAACATGTGACCAGTAAGCATGTTCAATAATTGGCTGACAAGAATGACTAAAAGCCATTACTAATAAGAAAGAGAAGACATACATTTCAAAACGGGGGAGAGAGAGAAAAAAAAGAAATAAAGAAAATGACAACAGATAATTAAACAAAAAACAATCATCACACATCTTTCAAACATATGTCACAGAAAGGGAGAAAAGTCACATTCCTCATTCAAGCCTGGGAAGGAGGTAGCCTTCAGCTTATTAATCCATAATGTTTCTCTCTGGAGGAGGATTCTCAGGTGGTCCCCACATCTGAGAGGTTTGGGCACCACTTCTATGACCATCACCTTTAGGGAGGAGACAGAGGGATGTGCTGCCTGTTGATAATAAACTGCCATAGGATAGGCAGGATTTTTTGTCCTGATGGCATTCTTGTGTTCCGCCACCCTGTCCTTCAGTCTTCTTTTTGTTCTGCCGATGTAAAAGCATCCACACTCACACTCCAGCCTGTAGACTACAAAAGTGGTGTTACAGTTGGCAAAGGCATTAACCGTGAAACTCTGTCCAGTAAACACATCCACAAAAGTACATGATTTAGCTACATTTTCACAGTGGTTACAATTTCCGCATCTGTGATTCCCTTTCAGTTTCTGTAGCCAATGTGTTTTTCTTTTCACTGGGAGGTGACTATGTACCAATTTATCCCTTAATGTAGGTGCACGTCTAAAACAGAATGAGGGGGGGTTTGGGAACACTTCTTTGATGGAGGAGTCACTTTGAAGTATGGCCCAGTTGTTCTTTATTATTTTCTTAATCTTCATTGCTGTTTTACTGTATGTGGTGGAAAAATAGACTTGATGGTTGCTTTTTCATTTGTGTCTCTTCACCAGTAGGTCATTTCTGTTGCATTGATTTGCCCTCCTTTGGGTCTGTCGAACCATCTCTGTCTTGTAACCCCTTTGCTCAAATCGTTTTGCCATATCCACAGATTTAGTTTGATAGTCCTCTTGTGTGTCACATATTCTTTTTAGGCGAAGGAACTGTCCATATGGAATGTTTTTGATTAAATGCTGTGAATGAAAACTGTCAGCTGAGAATCGTATTGCGATCAGTGTTTTTCGAAAAATTGATGTATGCAAATCCCCATTTTCCTCTTTACTGATCAAAAGGTCTAGGAATGCAATTTCAGTTTGACTGTATTCCAGGGTCAGTTTTATGTTGGGATTGATGGAGTTCACATATTTATGAAATTTCAGCAGGTTAGCTTCTGTGCCTTTGAAACAGCAGAGCAAATCATCAATATAATGACAGTAAACGATCAGGTTTTCCCGAAAAGGGTTACATGCACTGTGAATGTGTTCTTTCTCCCAAAGACCCAAGAAAAGACAAGCATAACTAGGTGCAAAGCAGGCCCCTATAGCATTTCCTTTAATTTGTCTGTATATGTCATATTCAAAGCAAAAAACATTGTTTGTGAGTGTCCATTCTGTGAACTGTAAAATAAAGTCATTGGGTGGCATACTTTCACTCTCTTGATGTCAAAAAATGTTTAATGGCATGGAGGCCTTCCTTATGGTCAATATTGGTGTATAGACTCTCCACATCCATAGTTACGAGAAAAGCATTTTTAATGTTCTTCAAAGTGCCTAATTTCACAAGGACATCAGTAGTATCCTGCACGAATGATGGGAGGGTGGACACATAAGGTTTAATAAAAAAATCAATAAACTTTGAAAGGGGCTCAGAGATGGTGCCAATCCCACTAATGATAGGGCGGCCAGGAGGGTTCTCAAGATCTTTATGCACCTTAGGTAGCATGTAAAAAGTTGCAAGACATGGTTCAGAGGCATACAGATACTCATATTCCTTCTTAGTGATCCAGTTGTTTAACATGGCTCTTGAGAGCAGGCCATTTAGCTCTTGCTTCAGTTTGTCCAGAGGGTTAGACATCACCCGGACATAGAAGTTTGTATTGTCTAATTGCCTGTGTGCCTCTGTAGTGTATTTCTGTCTGGACCAAATAACCGTCGCTCCACCCTTGTCGGCAGGTTTAGTAACCAGTTCATCATTGTCCTGCAACATCTGTAGCGCCTCACGTTCATTTTTAGTCAAATTGGCATGTGTGTGGCTATTTTGTTGAAAAAGAGAATCCACCTCACTGGAGACCTTTTTTGTAAAGGCTATAAGGCAGGGATTGTTGCTCACTGGGTAAAAAGTAGATTTTGGTCTGAATTGGGAATATGAGTTCTCTTCAGTTGTGCTTGATGATGGCTCTGCAGTCCTGGTAATATTACGGTTGTTGTACCATGCTTTTAAGTGTAGATTCCGATAGAATTTAAATAGATCAACTTGTGTATGGAAGTGATTGGCACTATAGGTGGGAGCAAATGAAAGTCCTTTAGAGAGGAGAGATGTGCACGATTCAGAGAGGGGAGTACCTGATATGTTGATTACAGTGTTGTTCAATACTGCTTCCTGGTTTTGCTCCTCGTGTCGGGTGGGAATCCATGGTATGTCCCCCTGGATGCTCCTCTTCCTCTTCCTCTTCCTCCCCCTCCTCGTTGGCCGCCTCTTGGTCTTCCTCTCTGAAAGGGAGCATCTAAAAAAGACTGTTCAGTGCCAGAAGCGACTGAGCTATCATCACCATCATCAGAGCTAGGAAGATTGAATGAAACTGATCTTTTCCTTCTGGGTCCATCATTGAAATGTTGCTTGAGCTCTGGCCAGTGATACACCCTCTTTTCTTTATAGTCTGTTTGGTCTCTTCTCCATTTGGAAATTTTGGTTTGGCGAACATTTTCAGTGAATTGAGCCATATCCTCTTCTAACTTCTTTATTTGAGTCTTTATTTGGTCTTGGTTACGCAATTGGCTGATCTTTTGTTCCAGATCTTTTATTTCCTCCTGTAGGCCAGTTTTGTGTACTTTTGCCTCTTCTATCAGGAGAAGAATTAAGTCAAAGGAACATTTGTTTAAAATTTGCTCCCATTTGAGTTTGAATGCATCATCCATGTGAGCAATTGAGGGAAACTTTTTAATTCTTAAACCTCTGGGTATCATCTCTCCTCTCCAATAATCTGATAATGTAACTGCATGTAGGTCCAATTTGCATTCTCTTTCTTTCAGCTTCTTTAAATCCGTGAGAAGTTTAGCCATATCATCATGTGTGTGTCCTAGGTCTTCAGTCAGAAAAGAGTCTTTCAAGATAATATCCAATCCTTGCTCCTTAGTGAAGAAAAAGGTATTTTTTGAAGTCATCTTACTTTGTTTGATTCTCCAAGACGTCAAAAAAACGGAGCTGCTCCAGCCAGGAATCACCCGAGTATTCCAAAAGCAATGAGAAGACACTAAAGGGCTTAAAGCGCTCAGGAGACTTTGCAGGGTAATATTACTCAGGTGCTCATCTGTACCGGGTGAAGTGTAGGTCCAAAAAAGGAAGGAAAAAGCAGAGGCACTCTGAGATTTGAAAAAATATAAAAAAGCCTTTAATTTAACATGGCAAATTCAGTTTAAAAGCACATGGGCCTACGCGTTGCGGCCATATTGGCCTTCATCAGGGCATAGACAAAGAAAGTAGGTCAAAGGTTAAAAAGGCACCCATAGGTGTCAGAAGGGGTGGAGTCTTCCTATCTTGTCACAACATGTGACCAGTAAGCATGTTCAATAATTGGCTGACAAGAATGACTAAAAGCCATTACTAATAAGAAAGAGAAGACATAGATTTCAAAACGGGGGAGAGGGAGAAAAAAGAAAAGAAAATGACAACAGATAATAAAACAAAAAACAATCATCACACTTTTTTCAAACATATGTCACAGAAAGGGAGAAAAGTCACATTCCTCATTCAAGCCTGGGAAGGAGGTAGCCTTCAGCTTATTAATCCATAATGTTTCTCTCTGGAGGAGGATTCTCAGGTGGTCCCCACATCTGAGAGGTTTGGGCACCACTTCTATGACCATCACCTTTAGGGAGGAGACAGAGGGATGTGCTGCCTGTTGATAATAAACTGCCATAGGATAGGCAGGATTTTTTGTCCTGATGGCATTCTTGTGTTCCGCCACCCTGTCCTTCAGTCTTCTTTTTGTTCTGCCGATGTAAAAGCATCCACACTCACACTCCAGCCTGTAGACTACAAAAGTGGTGTTACAGTTGGCAAAGGCATTAACCGTGAAACTCTGTCCAGTAAACACATCCACAAAAGTACATGATTTAGCTACATTTTCACAGTGGTTACAATTTCCGCATCTGTGATTCCCTTTCAGTTTCTGTAGCCAATGTGTTTTTCTTTTCACTGGGAGGTGACTATGTACCAATTTATCCCTTAATGTAGGTGCACGTCTAAAACAGAATGAGGGGGGGTTTGGGAACACTTCTTTGATGGAGGGGTCACTTTGAAGTATGGCCCAGTTGTTCTTTATTATGTTCTTTATCTTCATTGCTGTTTTACTATATCTGGTGGAAAAATAGACTTGATGGTTGCTTTTTGGTTTGTGTCTCTTCACCAGTAGGTCATTTCTGTTGCATTGATTGGCCCTCCTTTGGGCCTGTCGAACCACCTCTGTCTTGTAAATCATAACTTTTCTAAATCATAATATTTCCATCCTTTGGTAACCAATCTAAATATCACAGGTTCTTCAAATACTGAAAACGAAACTGTGTTGCTAAGATCTAGTAAACTTCTGCGATCTACGGTGTATGAAAATTATCAGTAGAGAAGGGGTGTGGCCAATTTACTGTTTGACACCGTCAGTGAGGTATTACTGTCTGGTACACGGTATAAATACTGGCTAGTAAACAGCAGAAGTACATAGTGTTGGGCAAAGAAGGAAATCAGCGCTCTTCAGAGCACATACTAGACTCTAGGGCCGGCTGAGAACTAAATAAGGTCGCAATTTTACATTTCACGGCCGCGGCCCACCGGGACAAGTCCCCGATCTCCCAATGGCCACTCCGCGCCTGCCTGCACCTCATATTAAAGTGTGTCATGACTTCTACTGTATGTTCGTCTGGAGTTTTGTGGTGACGAGTCTTCTCCTGGTGAGTGAACACGGGGACAGTGGGATGTTTGGCTGGCTGCAGGGGAGAGGAGAGGAGAGAAGAGGAGAGGAGAGGAGAGGAGAGGAGAGGAGAGGAGAGGGGAGGAGAGGGGAGGAGAGGAGGAAGTCAGAACAAAGTGTCCCCTATATGATTGGATGTTCTTGAGTATGGAACTGAGCCTCCCATGGGTGAACGAGCTGTGTGCTGCTCTGTGTACTCTGTGCTCTGAGCTGCAGACAGATCTGATCTTGAAGTAGGAGGACACGTGCCTAAGTTGTGCTGCCTTTCTGAGTTGTGGATACAGTAAATCTGTGCAGATCTGTTGGCATGAAATGAGGTTGGTGACATCAGCAAAATACTGAATGTTTTGCTTTGTTTAGTTTTGATTAATTCAATTGCGTTTAGTTCCATTTCAGTGTGTTCCACTGAATTCACTGAAAATCATGTAATTTCAACCCCTGATAGCCCTGAACCCCTGAACTCAGTTTCAAAACAGCACCTGATGATCCAACAACCGAGCAGGGCCATTTGTGTGGGTGTGTAAATGGTCAACCCAGAGTGACCTCTCAGCTTTAGCTACTATTAGTGCCTGATGTGTTGTGGGTCTGGACAGACTTTCATAACCTTACATAACCACAGATCAGAGCACAGACAGAGAGCTCCAGCTGCCCATCTCCCCATCATCAGCCAGGGGTCAGCTGCTCTGGACCACATCTAGCTGGGGATGATGGACCTCTCTGCTTTATATGACTCATCGCTGCTAACACCTTTAGGGGATTCTGGCAAGGCCTGTATTTTTTTCCAATTTTTTATTTTTCTTCTGCAAAATACTGCATGTGAAAAAGCCTTTCTCATTTCTGGCTTCATTGTGGGAAGTTTAAACAATGAAATCCCAGTATCCTGTTTCAGGGAAAACACAAGATATTTTTATTACAGCAGCAATGCAGCTCTCATTTTGCAAACTTGGAGAATTGTTGATTAACCTTTCACTGCCCTTGTGCAACACTTGTAAGGTGCCATATTGGTACGGTATCCTTTCTTACTTAACATTGTAAGCAACAATGTGCCACAGTACTCTCTCTGACTTTGTATCGTTCTGGTTATTGTACAGTTCTTTTCCCATTTCTTTGTTTTGTCCTGTAACATTTTAAATCATGATGCCACTGCTGGATGTATGCAAATAAGTCTGATGGAGCAAATGACATTTACAGAAGGGGAAGGCTAATTTGTTCATTGTTTTCAAATTCCCTCAGGCTTGTAATGTGAATAATTATTGATGTGTTTTTCCTTAAACAAAGCTTAAAACCATGGAAGGAAAAGGATTTGTTTATTTTTGATATGGGAGGGCTCTTAGGCTGTTATGTTGCTTTAATGTATTCCTTTTGTTTATTGGGCTTGACCTATCGTTTTGATTATGTAGCTTTCTGCTGTAACTGTGACTTTATTGTCCCAAATGTAGCAGGTGACACTTTCTGCTACCTCGCTGTGCCCTTCCCAGCTACCTCCAGTAACAAGGAGGCGGGGCGACTACAGGGCAATCAACCAATGGGCACTAGGTGCATCTTTTAAAAACCCTGAGCCAGCAGCAAGGTAGCTCTTGATGCCTTGGCGTGTGTGCCAGACTGGCCACTTTGGGTATGTTGTGCTTTTGTCATGTTCATTTAATTTCTGTATTTTGTTGTCTTGTCTTGTCTTGTGTTTTTGTTTTCTTTTGATTTTGTGTTAACTTACTGTCTGTCTGTTTAGTTTCATTTTTTTTTCATAACCCCCAAGGTAACATCGGGTTTTATCTGGCAAGGAGCATTAGTTTAGAGGGTGGCTAGTCATATGCTAGTGTGGTGCATTTGGCACTTGTTTGCTGTGTGATCCAGAATGTTTGCTGTGGACTGTTTTAAGTCATGGGTTGCTGTGATGAAGGTACACTTTCCAGTAGCATGCCCCCTTTAGTCACTGTGAGCTCTTGCCAGTCTCGTCCCGAATAAATAAAATAACTACCTTTTGTGTTGGAATTCACGTCTCATGTCTTTTCGAACCTGTGTGCCTTATGTTACTATTGCTGGTTTAAGTCAAAGTATCCTATAGTCTGGGGGTGAAACTCCCCCAGTGGCGTAGTCGTGCAACTACAAGATGGGTTATTATTTTGGGTAATTATCAAACCTTAAAAGTCCACTCTGCTACACAAACATATGAACAGCCGCAGACTTGTTGTGCTCTGTTTCCCTGGGTCCTTCTGCATAGTAATTATTTCACAGGCTAGATTTTCACAGGCTAATTTACTTTCATTTGCAATGGGAAGCAGGAAAAGGTCCATGTATAAACACACCAAGAAAATGTAGATTAGGGCCAGACACGGAAACATTGTATTGGACTCACAGCAAAAAGTCAGCTGCTCAGCATTTGTGTTTTGGCAAGCTTTCTTTTGATGGATGCCACTGTCTAATGGCCTTAAAGGTTAATACCTTTTTTTTAGACCACACAGTCAATTGATGCAGTAAATGCAGCCTCCTTGGGCAGTGTGGTCTGATATCATTGGCCTAAAGTTTACACAACTGGTAAGAATGACGCACACGCACACGCACACACACACTTCAGTATTCCAAAACCTAAACCTGACCGCTGCCCCCTTTATAAACATTATTTCTTAAGTTTGTGTCTTGTGGTCACCCCTCACTGGCTTACTGGACCAATGCCCTGGTGCCAAAGGTCCCAATGGGGTATTACCCTCACCCACCTTGGCATTGTAATCCCCTTTGCAGTTTGCATAATACGTCCTATAATGTACATACTGTATGCCCCCATATAAGTAAAACCCAACCTCTCCCCTTCTTATGCACAGGGACACTTCATTCCTTAATCCAACCCTGATTGTGTAATGTCCTTGTCCTTGCCTTAGCTAGGATCACTGACATAGTCCTATATATATGGACAGCGGGCTTCTCCATTCAACGGTTTTGAAGCATCCGCAATTAATCTGTGAGGATTCCTTTACCCCAGATTTCCGGACTCGTACCTTAGCGGCGCTGAGAACAAGTGCTGATACGATGCCGGCTGCGTTTGATGTTCAATCAGAAGAATTGTAACTGTCAATCAAACCAACTAACAATGGTCATTGGTCATTAAAACAGTTTAATAGCTCTCTAAAATGAAGGGTCAACCCAAAAAAGATATTTCGATCGTTTGAAATGGACGGGAAACCACCATTTGCACTAAATAAAATTTTAAAGGAGATGCTTCTGGGTTTTGCCCCACCCCCGCGGTTGCTTCACTTTTGAATGGAACGTTCAGTACGCTGTCCCCTTATATTTAGGTCAGTGGCTAAGGCTGCTACATGCTATGCTACTGTGGACTGAGGCTAGGGGTGTAAATCAGAGCCTTCATGGTGATTCGATTCAATATCGATTTCTTTGGCTAACTATTTGATTATTTTTCGATACCACACATAGGCGGCGCTACAACAAGACTCTTGGGGAAGCTAAAAAAAAAAAAAGGGGGGGGGGGGGTGCAAACGTCATCGGAGAAACTGTGGTGGTAGGAGGGTCTGGGGGCACTGTATCAGTCGCCACGAGAGGCCCTAACGGCGACTTTTGATATATTATTTGCATGACATTATATGATGTTGAAACAAAATGATGAACAAATAAAACGGAACATTTCCATGCGCAACTATGGGTCTTCATGCTCGTGCACCAATGGAACTCTCAAACGCGACAGGCACACACACACACACACACACACACACACACACACACACACACACACACACACACACACACACACACACACACACACACTGGAGGCAGGAGAGGAAGACGGCTATTTGCCAGACCATGGACTATTATCTCCCAAAAATGTCTCGAGCAATCAAATCATACACCCGACTGTCCACACCTTTGTTTCTATTGACATTTTCATGCGCTAGGTCACTCTACCTCAGACCGGTATCAAAACTCACAATCGAATGATCTATAAATGAAATGCAGTGGAATCCCAATTTATTCCAGAGGTCATTGCTTTATCAAGATATTAAACATTCCAGATTTCAATTCATAAGCCATGAGCCCGCCTCACCGCCTGGCTCGGTTGAAGCCAGTAGAACTGACACCTGATTGGTTGACCGCAGCATGACATCGCCG
The DNA here is from genome assembly GCF_034702125.1 of Engraulis encrasicolus. Classification (NCBI taxonomy): domain Eukaryota; kingdom Metazoa; phylum Chordata; class Actinopteri; order Clupeiformes; family Engraulidae; genus Engraulis; species Engraulis encrasicolus. The sequence continues at coordinate 54,125,747 of NC_085859.1, read as the reverse complement.
CAACGAGGCTAGATCTACTAACAAGGTGGATAGGCACTTCAGCAGGAAACCCTCGTTCTGTTTCCTTGTGTGTGCCTGCGACACTCCATCGCTGGATATTAAAAAAAACGTGATTTA
>NC_085859.1:54053130-54120630 GCF_034702125.1 Engraulis encrasicolus | reverse complement strand
GTATGTATTGGATGGAGGGCCCTTTCAGTAGACTTTGCCCTGGGCCCAGAAAAAAAAGCTGTCAGTGGTCCTGATGTTTTCAAATGTGAAAAAAGTAAATCAATTAATATAAACAATATACTTTTAAAAAATCATGACACGAATCGAAACGTGAGTTGAGTGAATCATTACTGCCCTAAAACATTCATAAGTGTCGATCAGAGACGGTGACTGCAGAGCCATGAAATGGCGCAAGAGGGAGGAGCAGCACAACCTTCTGATATTGACTTAGACTCCTGTGGACACACACACACACACACACACACACACACACACACACACACACACACACACACACACACACACACACACACACACACACACACACACATGGCCTGGGTGTATGTTATGGTGTAGTGTTGTGTGTGTTGTGCTGTAGTGGCCTGGCTGTGTCTTATGTGTAATGTCAGACTGAAAGGGCAATCTTGAAGGCAGACTGCTGGCGGCTATTGATCACTCAGCTCCCCTGCTGCACAGGAACTCAGTCACATGCATGTTCACTAACACACACACACACACACACACACACACACACACACACACACACACACACACACACACACACACACACACACACACACACACACACACACACACACACACACACACACACACACACAGATTTATATTCACACCACCATATACACCATACCACATATAGACACAGACCACACCATACCATATACCACATACCATGCAAACTGTGCGTACACAGACACAACTTAATTTCTGTAAGTCACTTGAAATCCGCAGGTGCACCCACACAGCCACAAGTGTGCATGAATAGATGCACCTGAACAAATATTGTTTTCACATGAACACACACACAAACAGAAATGCAGACACAGACAATGTGTAATCAAAGATAAAATTGCCTCTTTATCCCTGTACGCCACGGTCAGCATGACGTCCAGACAAATTGATCTTCACATGCTGTACATTCAGAGGGGGGTCTTTGAATGTTGTTCATTCATTTCAGTGTGTGGTGTGTGGTGCTGAAAGAGCCTGTCCAACTGCAGTCATTTCCTCTCCTGAAATAACGTTCATCATCCAGAACTATTGATTTACACACACACACACACACACACACACACACACACACACACACACACACACACACACACACACACACACACACGCGCGCGCGCACAAGCAGACGTGCATGTGCGTAAGCACTAAAAAAAAACATATACACACACATGCGCAGTTGCGCACAAGCATGCACACAGACCCAAACACACACAGGCACAACCACACATGCACAGCCACTCACAAGCACACACAGACCCGGGCATACACACCTGCCCTCACACGCACACACACACACACACACACACACACACACACACACACACACACACACACACACACACACACACACACACACACACACACACACACACACACACACACACACACACACAGCCTCTCCTAGATACATGCCCTGGACGTGACTGTGAATCCTTTTTGGATGGTTGAGCAGAATAATTTATAAATTATACCTAGACTCTAGGTCCTAGAGTCACAATAAACCTTAAAGAAACAGTGCACCGTGTTTCAATAATAAAGTATGTTCTTCTCTGACCTGTGATGAGTTCATCCTGAACTGTCTCGTCTTCGGATACTGCCCCATTCAGCAACACCCATGGCACTAACTCGTTAGCTTGGCTCAGCTTTGCCTTGGCGAGCACTTGTGCTTTAAGTTAGGTAGCCTCTTACCGCAGCAGGGGTCGCCGGCGACCCTAATCACTTGCTGAAAATGCTTAACTACATCATAACAACATTGCTGTGACATTACAGAGAGCCATACTGCCCTACAAAGGCAAAAGACCTTAACATCAATTTTGGTCAAAAATGAGTTAATGTCATTTTTGGGGTATTTCAGACCACCTTTACCATGTGAATAAATATAGTGAGCCAATTTGATTATTTTTAATGTCAAAATAAAGAAAATAAGAAGTTAAGGCATTTTGCCTTGGGACGGCTCCTTATTTTTCGCCCGTGATTCAAAGGCAGAGAACCTTAACTTCCAACTGCCATTTCATAAATATGACTTTTTATTCAATTTTGATTATATTTTCTTAAAATTCAAAGTATGTTGTGTATTTATTCATGATATATTAGTCTTTCTACACAGTAATTTGTCTACCAGGCTGTTTATCTGAACAATTTTGAGATATAATGAATTGTAATGTAATTCAATGCAATGTAAACACATTCCTGCCATATCCTAATCCCACTAAATAGGACATCTCTATGTCATATATGTAATTTAAAACAGACATTATGACCAGACCTTGCTTATAGTTTCTTATAAAATGTACAATTAAAGTGAAAATAAAATAAAATTGAAAACAAATATGGCAGTTACTGTCTTTTGGCTCAGCATGACTCCTCACTGTTGGCCCATGATACAAAGGCAGAATACCTTAACTGCCAAAAAACAGTCAAAAGTCAAATATTTTTTGCTATACATATATATCTCCTTTATAGTAACCCACTGTCAAATTTTAGGAGCTCTAACTATTATACTTTTATCTGGACAGAGGATAACAAAACAGAAACTTCCCTTTTCTCAGTTTCACACTCTGGTGAGTTAAGATTCTTTGCCTTTGTAGGGAGCCTAGTGCTGCACTAAGGGGTTAATAATGGTTCCACATGTTCCGTATTTAAACACCCTTGCATGACTAGTTAACCAACCCAAAAGTAGTTGCACCAAATGAAATGTGGCGATTTTATATCTAGAAGAAATGGCACTGTAAAGCAAGTGGTAGTAACACATTCGGAGTACTTCGACTTTGGAGCATTGATATCTTCACTCCCAGTCTTTCGACTTTTAATCCAAGTGTAGCTGTGGAGAAGATCACTGGTTGTTGGAATTCATCCAGTTTTCATCACAGCTTCAAACAGTACAAATTCTACCATATTCTTTGCTTTAGCTGGAAAATAAAAATTGGTTCTTTCACTAATTGGCTCTTTTAACGAGCTGAGGAACTGTTCTGTCTCCAATCATCTGGTTTAGCAACCGAGTGGGTGGAAAATATGGAAGCCTTTTTGAACTTTCAAAATCTTTCAACTCTTTGAAGAACTTTTCTAAAATAATTTCAGCTGTTTTTGTGTCTGCAAAGTTCAGCTTTTTATGTAAAAGTAGACTGTTCTTTGGCCTTTTTTGCCCATGGTTTGTTGAGAGCTTTTGTGGTTGGGTGGGTGGTAGCATCTGGATGTATTGATGGGAGTCTCCTTACCCTCTGCATTCCTACCATCCGTTGTTATTGTTTCTTATATTGTGTAGTGAGCTTTGTTAGTTGGGTGGTAACCTGTAGATGTCAGGGTATGGGATTCTCTTAAACCTATGTCTGCTCCCTGGTTGGTGCAGGTATGAAGCGGATCCACGCCCTGACCATCCAGGCCAACTACGAGCTGCGGATCGACCTGGAGGATTTTGAGAACAGCACATCCTTCGCCCAGTATGGCTCCTTCGGGGTGGGGCTCTTCTCAGTGGACCCTGATGAGGCTGGATACCCCCTCACCATCTCAGACTACTCTGGCACCGCAGGTACAACATTATACTTTAAACAAAATCTGTCTATTTTATTTGCCACTGTCCTTATCACTGTCTTTCTGTCTGTCTGTCTGTCTGTCTGTCTGTCTGTCTGTCTGTCTGTCTGTCTGTCTGTCTGTCTGTCTGACTGTCCGTCTGGGTGTCTGGGTGTCTACCTGCCTGCCTCTTTGTCGTTTCTCACTTTGTGAAACTGGTGATCTGATCTCTTGTATTTTTTATTGGCTTGTTTAGATTGCTCTATCAAAGGTAGATGTCTGGCTGTATTGTCTAACAGTTTCAGTTGCAGGGGCAGAGGGGACTGAGAATGTAGAATGGAGGTTGTAAAGGTTGATGTTGAAATGTCAATAAAGGTATAAAGGTTGTGTGTGTGTGTGTGTGTGTGTGTGTGTGTGTGTGTGTGTGTGTGTGTGTGTGTGTGTGTGTGTGTGCGTGTGTGTGTGTGTGTGTGTGTGTGTGTGTGTGTGTGTGTGTGTGTGTGTGTGTGTGTGTTCGAGTGTGCACGCTGCCCTTCCATTGTGCTAGTCAGAGGTCCTCTTTGTGTCTGCTCTGCTGATGTATCAGGCAGCTGGCTCGCTGGTTGTGGAGGAGTCTGTCTGGCCCCTCTGCTTCTCCATATTTGTTTATTATTTTGTAGTTATATAAGATTATTTTGCATTATTTTGTAGTGATATAAGATGCGTCGGCTTGGCTTTTCATCAATAGGACTACTCTTGCGAGCAAGTGTTGGAACTCGATATAGCTGTTTTTCCATCACGTGTATCGCACTAACTTCTTGACAGTAAAGCGAATAATGTTGTGGATGGAAAAGGACTATACTGAGAAGTGGTGTAGATCTGTTAGAGTCACCTTTTATGCTAACAAAGGCTGAAGGATTATTTTGGGTGAAGAGACTGAAAATGATGCAGTAAAATATTAGTCGAAGCACTGTTGATGGGATAAGACCTAAAACCCTTCAAGGTCAATAAGTTTGATGAGCACACAAATTCAATGAATGAGGTATATGATTGGGTGAATAAAGTGGAAATGAAAGAAACACGTTCATCCTCTTCTAGTGCACCATATACATGGTAGTGCACTTCAGCATCACTATACACTGAAATTACTTGATTATATGTCATTATAGATCTCTAAGGAGATTATACTGTAATGTTACAGATACAATGTCTCAACCAATGTGGTCTTATTCTCCTCCCCTGAGCAATTCAAGAATGAATAAACCAAAATGGTCTTCATCCAGTCCAATTCATCCAGCACAGACTTGAGAATATCATGGTTATGATTTGGCCTGTCATTGGTTTGATTGTGAATAGAATTCTGATCTATTGTGCTTCTGAAGTTAGGCCAAGCTTCCGAGGTGCTTTCCCGGAGCTCTGAACACTACCATCACCACCACCATCAAAGCGACTCACTAGTTGATGTGATAAGAGTGAGCATCAGTGTAGGGGAACAAGTCAGCACTTTTTTAGGAGAAAAAACAGAGCAGACAAACCCATCTCCCTAGAACACTAATTCATTTGTTTGTTTGTCTATCAATATGGAGCTAAATTGGCAAAAACATAGTCCTCCTCTTACTGTCATAGCTGATGCGTAACACCATTGACAGTAACACGACTTGACATTTCAGCCATTTTCATGGTGTTGTGCTAATTGAGGACCTCAGAAGTGCCACCACAACACCTTAATCAATTCACGTATTTGTATGCTTTATCTGTGTTTTTCTTCATGTGATTTCTAATTCTGATTCTTATGAATATGTTGATAACACAGTTGACAGGCAATTTTCCCGCTATGGGAACATGAAAAAGAAAGGATTAAATTATGGAAGAATGGAGCTCAAAACTTACCAGAAAGTAAGGGGATTTGACATCACGTGATGATATTCATATGACCTTATACCAAACCCTTACTGATTTATGGAGGGGGTTTTAGACCGTGACACGGTTAACACAGTTTTCGTGGACACACAAAAAATGGCACATTTCATGTATAATGGAAAGCACAATGGTCTTTCTGGCAGTTTTGTCATATTGTGATGATTACTGTGAATCAACATTTGCAATCGTCTTGGGCAAAACAAGTTTCTTTACATGCTAATATGAAGACTGAATCTGACATTTGGAAAACAGGACGGCATGAAAACGCCCGAAACCAGTATTAAATATTCATTCTTGCTGAGGAAAATAATGTTATGTCTTGACTGTTTGTATTATATGACAGATAAAGGTGTGCTAATGTCCAAAACATCATTGGATGCAGTTAACCCTCCTGTTATCCTTGGGGTCTATTTGACCCCGTTCAATGTTTAACATCTGAAAAATACATGAAGTACATCATTGTTTTGCTTCATTTTTGATGACTTTTTCTAAATATATGGGGTCAATGTGAAAAAAGTGAAATTTCCACAAAAATGTTTTCCCTAAGTGCTGTACACGTTTTGGTTACATCTGTGTTCCTTGGGGTCAATTTGACCCCAAATTATTTTAAGTGTATTAAACATAAATGGAACATCCTTATTTTGTTAATACATGTTCCAATCTGTCTAGAGTATGTAAAATACATGAACATAAGTTATTTAGAACAGAACTTTTTGCTTTATTTAGGACTCTGATAACTAGCAATGTATATGATGTGGACAAGGGCCAAAACTAATAACTAATCTAAGGCAACTTTTGGGCAGTTGTTGCACATTTTTGCCTAGGCATGTATTTTTTTGGTGTGTGGGCTGTGTGTGGGGGGGTGCTAGGACTTATCTAAAGGGATTTTTATGTCCCAATAGAGCAACAGTAAATATCTGAGGCATAAACTGGTGCAAATATTTTTGCTTCTACTGATTTTGCAGACATTTAAGTGGCTGGGGTCAAAATGACCCCAAGGATCACGGATGTAACCTAAATCTGAGGATAACAGGAGGGTTAATAGTGGAATTGGCAAATAAAGTCCACGGACCTAAAAGCGCACACAAATCGTAGAATGACCCAAGTATATACCCATAGGAGGATCTTCAAAATGACCTACAGAATATGCAGTAAGTCAAAGATGATTTGTTCCATGTCCTGTCAGAGGAGCTCATTCACTTTTCTATTTTCATTTTTTTACACAGAATACGTCATAGTAGTACAAGTTCAAGATATATTTCAGATACACTGAACTACTTCAGTAACACCCTTGTGCTGTTGCCTGGGTTGATTCAGTTATCTAGTCTGTGTGTGTGTGTGTGTGTGTGTGTGTGTGTGTGTGTGTGTGTGTGTGTGTGTGTGTGTGTGTGTGTGTGTGTGTGTGTGTGTGTGTGTGTGTGTGTGTGTGTGTGAATCTGTAATGGAGGACTTTGTCCTCTGGGTGTCTTTGGCAGACAAGCTCATGGGGGAAGAGAGTTCTAGTGAGCCTGTTCTCTCTCGTTCCCCTGACACAGGTAATGGGGAGACGGGAAGAGCTGTATTGGGGAGTGAGGGGGGCAGCTGAGCAGAGGAAAGACAGGGGTAAGAGAGGAGGAGAGGAGGGGCAGAGGAGGTGTGTGTGTGTGTGTGTGTGTGTGTGTGTGTGTGTGCGTGTGCGTGTGCGTGTGTGTGTGTGTGTGTGTGTGTGTGTGTGTGTGTGTGTGTGTGTGTGTGTGTGTGTGTGTGTGTGTGTGTGTGTGTGTGTGTAAACTCCAATATGCTGATGATAATGCCCTTGTGGCTCTATCTGAAGAAGACCTCCAGAGCATCATGGACGCCTTTGCCAGAGCCGACCAACTTTTGGGCCTTGATATTAAAGGGGCATTCCACCGGTGGAGACATGAATATGTATTGAAAGTGGGTCATATATGTAGTAGAATAGTAGCATAAATTTCTAATTTGGTGCCTTCTTGGCCGAGAAAAGGCAGAAAATGACTTTTAGTGCTTGTGGATTTGTGACAACAATCCCCATAATGCATTGCAATGCTCAAGTTCCACAGGCCACACCCAGGCAGCTCTGCCGGTGACTTACTGGAGACTCAATGCCAGTGATTTCAAAATCACTGGTGCACTGATCTGTGATAGGTCTGTTAGCGCATTAGGTCCAACCCCCTATGGGCGGGGTTGAAAGGGTGGGAAAATGCTTGTAGTCTCAACAGAAATCCACCTCTCTTACACTTCCTCCTACAATGATGCAAATACGATTTTTACATCATTGTAGGAGGAAGTGTTAAGAGGTGAATACGGATTTCTCCTGTCTCAGGGGGAATTGAGAGAGTATTGCACGACCATTCAAAAGCATGACTGGGTGTCTAGCAATGGAAAGCCTAATGCAAATGGGTGGAGTGTCCCTTTACAGTTTTTCTCGATTGGTTTGGCTAATTTCTTGAAACCCAGATGACATTTCTATAAATTTTGGGTCATTTGGCTAAACATTCTTATACTTCTGCACAACAGTTCAGATAACTAGCAAAATGTCATATACCTCCCAAAACAGCTCATTCTTGCATCAGCACTAAACCTTCTCCCACATAAATAGTCAGTACCATAAAAATGGCATATATCCTTCTCAATTGGTTTGGCTCATTTGCATTCATTTAGTCATTCTGTCAAAATAAACTGGATGGTTCAGCATAACGCCATGGATCCTCATCACTTGCTTATATCACTCCAAAAATAGTATACCCGTCTGTCGAAACTAAATTCCTTCCACAGAATGCCGTTTGAAAAAATGTCAAGAAATTAGCCAAATAACAGAGGAAACTGTAGTATACACGGTTGTAAAATTATTTTCTACAAACTAGTAAAGTTACAATACCATCTGGCCTGTTGAACACTGTCATGAATTTACTGTTTACAGCAAAGGAATTCTTAAAATATTATGTCCTTGACTGTTTTGACAATTGTGTAGACTACTTTGCATATGATGACTCACACAATGAAATCATGCTGACATGTTTTGGAGAGGGCAACCATTAGACTGAAAATTGTCTAATTCGTTTAGATAAGACAGGTCAATTTATTTGGAAAATGTGCTAAATGTATGCTCAATGTGTCAACTGTAGGGTACTTGTATATAGCCATCTGCCGAGATGTACTAAACATTTGAGACATGTACAAAGCATTTGAAATTTGATGAAAGCAATGAAAAATGCCATTCTCTTGTGGGAATGTTGGATGCAATTTGGTTTGGAGATTTGTCCGTGTTGTTTTGAGAATGTCATCTCAGTTTTGAGAAATTAGCCAAACCAATCGAGAAAAACTGTCATATCAAGAAAACTCAGATTCTGTACCAACCATCCTCCAAGGTCCCAACCATCCATGTGGCCAACAACACCCTGGAAAATGTGGACCAGTTCATGTATCTTGGTAGTCTCCTATCCACAAGATCTGACATTGATGCAGAAATCCACCACTGCATTGGGCAGCTTTTGCTAGACTGAGGGACAGGGTTTTTGAAAACCGTGACATCCTGACTAAAACAAAACCCATGGTCTATCGAGCCCTTATTCTTTCCACCCTGCTCTATTGAGCTGATAGTTGGACTACTTACAGTAGACATCTGAAAGCCCTTGAGAAATATCACCAGCGATGCCTTTGTAAGATCCTTAGGATCAGCTGGGAAGATAGACGCACCAATATCAGTGTCCTACAAGAAGCCAACATCCCAAGCATCACCTCAGCTATTACTAAGCACCAGCTACGATGGACAGGTCACGTGGTACGCATGTCAGACAACCGCCTTCCAAAACGGATCTTGTATGGCCAACTAAAGGAAGGAAAGCGTACCCAAGGAGGGCAGAAGAAGCGGTACAAAGACATGATAAAAGTACATCTCAGAAAGTGTAGCTTCAATGTCAATAACTAGGAGGAGGCGGCCCTCCAAAGAGATGAGTGGAAAAGGTTGGTTCATGAGGGTACAGCACAACTGGAAGAGGACCTCCACCATGCTGCAGAAACAAAAAGTCAACTGAGGAAGGAGAGAACCACTGCCAAAATGAATCCTCAAATCCAAACAGCTATATTCAGGACAACAATCTACATATGCCCCCACTGCAATAGAGACTATGGATCAAGGATTGGCCTCAACCGCCATCTGACGACCCACAAATGACCAGACCCAACGTCAGGAGGACAATCATACTCGTTTCGAGTGATCGCCGATGATGATGATGATGTGTGTGTGTGTGTGTGTGCCTGTGCGTGTGCGTGTGCGTGTGCGTGTGTGTGTGTGTGTGTGTGTGTGTGTGTGTGTGTGTGTGCTTGAGCAAGGCACTTAATCGCACAGTGCTCCTGGGACTGTAACCAATACCCTGTAAATAACTGTGAGTCTCTAAGTGTCAGCTAAGTCTAATGTAATGTAGTGTAATGTAATGAATTCAAAATGTTCACTCCTTGTGATTTTTTTGAGAATAGTAATGATACTTAAATGCCTTTGATGCTGTCGAGACTCCAGAAACACTCAAGGGAGTCTCTTCACTCTCTCTGCTCTTATCTCATCTCTGCCTCTCTTCCATTTACACTGACACAATCTGTCTCTTCATAATAACCCTAAAATCTCTCTTCTCTCTCTCTCTCTCTCTCTCTCTCTCTCTCTCTCTCTCTCTCTCTCTCTCTCTCTCTCTCTCTCTCTCTCTCTCTCTCACTCCAAAAAGCTTCAAGCATCTGTCTTACTTTCGCTCTCTCGCTCACTCCAAAAATCTCTCTATCTCGATCATAATTGTTTGTGTCCTTAAAATAATATCCTTAAAATCTCAAAATCCTTCTCTCTCTTGTCTGTCTCTGTTCAGGTGACTCTCTGCTGAAGCACAACGGTATGAAGTTCACCACTAAGGACGTAGACAACGACCACTCGGAGAACAACTGTGCAGCGTTCTACCACGGCGCCTGGTGGTACCGCAACTGCCACACGTCCAACCTGAATGGCCAGTACCTGCGCGGCCAGCACATCTCCTACGCTGACGGCATCGAGTGGTCGTCTTGGACCGGCTGGCAGTACTCACTCAAGTTCGTGGAGATGAAGATCAGGCCCACCAAAGAGGACAACCAATGATCCAACAAATTGTATCAAGGCAACCAGTGAGGCCAGAGTTTTATCAGACTAGAGATGACCTGGGATATCAGAGCAGATTTGTACCAGAGAGGACATCCAGTGATGAACCAGAGCTTTTATCAGACCATACCACCAGGCTTTACCAGAGGCAGGGAGCGAGGAACAGATAAACTGAGATTGAGAGAGTAACACTCCTTTCAGACTGGCACTGTCAGCTGACAAATGTCATTGACATTGCATAAATGTGATTTCGAAATGTATTGTGGGTTCATTTGTTCTGTCAGCTCAGTTGCCTCCACAAAAGTTGAGAAATGGTTAACTCATCTAGAAGAGCTAGATCTGTTAGTCAGTCATACATCTCTGTCTGCTGAGACAATTCCCCTGCAAGTATGAAAGAAGCAAAATGTCCTCCTTCATGTGCTTTCAAACACAAATTCAGAATTCATCTACGTCTACAGTTACTTTCAACAAATAGATACGGGAAAGGGTCCCCATGGGCATGCAGCTCAAATGTGTGGGGCTTTGCACCACAGTGCCCCCAGCCTTGGATTTCTTGTCTCTGGACAAGAGGAGAGGGAGAATAGAGAGGAGGAGAAAGAATTTAAAAAGAGCCTGATGAAAACCCTGAAGAAGTTTGTCCTTCTGAACATTTGTGGAAATGAAAGCACTGTACAGCTGTGTCTGTTGTGATGGCAGCTGCTTCGGACAAAATCTGCCACACATGCTGGCATGGAGAAGCACCGGTGTACGCACACCCACACATATTCAGACAATTCTCTGCCGGTCAGAATTTCACCTTGGGCTCATTGTGCGTGTGTGTGTGGGTGTGGGTGTGGGAGGGTGTGTGTGTGTGTGTGTGTGTGTGTGTGTGTGTCTCTGTCTGTCTGTCTGTCTGTCTGTCTGTCTGTCTGTCTGTCTGTGTGTCTGTCTCTCTGTCTGTCTGTGCGTTTGTGTGGGTGTGTATGTGTGTGTGAGAGAAAGTGTGTGTGCGTTCGTGTGTGCATGTAGGCATATACACGTGTATGTGGTCTACAACTTTTACGATGGCCATGATGAGGTCAGGAACAGCTGGTTCGGGTATTTTTCAAATGTCAATGGTGACAATCTGTGTTTGCTTTTACTTTCTTTACAATTATTCTTGTTTGAGAACTCCCCCACATTTTATGTTATTTTTGTTTTAATATGTCACTATGCATCTGGCATTGTTTGACATGGTGATGGCAATGTCTTATTACATGGTATTACAGGACGCGCACCAAGTATGCTTTCATCCAAAATGACTTACAGTTAAAAAATGTAGGTCCAGGGTATTTGTTACAGTCCCTGGTGCAAATCGGGGTGAGACATCTTACTCCAGGGTCGCCTGGCAGGCCAGACCATTCATTTTGAATGGTTTGGAGGGTTTTCAGGCATCTACCAGACGGAAGAGATTACCGGCCAATAAGCGAACGCACTTGGTAGCATAATAACATACGTCATGAAGTGTTCACTTGTATGCTGGGTTACAATGACAATGGGATATGGAGTTTCCCAGTTCGGTTTCACTTCACTTGTTTTGGGAGTGTCATAGTGCCATTTCGCCATTACACTCGATGCAAAATGGCATCACATCTCAAGTTAGAGAAGCCTCTTTTCATGAGTGAGTAATGAGTTGACCATGTTTTCTCAAGTCCATTTCCATGGTAGCCTTTGGTCATACGTTCTACAACTGAAAAATACAGCACAATACATTAAAGTATGTTCCAGGCCCGGATGAAATACAGTGTATTGTACCGCATCTATTTGATATGATGTTGGTGTTTTTGAAGGTGTTCTCAAAAATTACTGTTGATAATTTGCTAACTGTTTAAAGTCTATATTTTGTATTCACCATGATATACTGTATATTACTCTGAGAGCCATGTCAAAAATCTATTTAAGTTGTAATTAATAAAAAAAAAGAAAGATGAAATTTAATTTACTGAGCTGGTGTATAATGTGTGGAGCTCATTGTCGATGACTGATCGCTCTTCATGTCTTGACTGTAAATCGAAGGCATTTGACAGTCCAATTATACTGTCAATTTGCCTCGCAGAGACACCCCTGCTGTCATGAGCGTCTACTGTCATTTCTTTTGTGCATCCCAGCCAATCTGTCCCCATCTGTCGCATATCGTTCTTTACAAGCTAGAGCGTAGAGCAGAGTCGTGCTCCTTGTGCCTATCTGTACTCAGAAATACATGTAGGTGCATTTTCATCCCAGTGGTGTTCTGTTCCCTGAGTCTGCCTCAGCATAGAATAGAGTGGCACAGATCGCAGTGCTCCTTTGTCCTTGAACATGCATTACCTCGCCACAGCCTTACACAACTTACTGTGTGCCATCAAAGGCTTGCATAATAGTTTAACTGTAAATATTCATTCACTAATTGATTTCTTGAGTACATTCAGAGCCATCTCTGTCATATTCAGTCAGTGTCTGTAATGTAGTACATTCTTACATAGTGGCGCATTAGAATAAAAAGATAAAAGCTGCCTCATGCTGTTCTATCACTGTCCTGTCCCCAAATACTTGTCTGTCTGTCTGCCTGCCCAAGTATTCTCTATCAAATTGCAATTTAAAGTTATAGGTATACGTGTAAGGGGTCAAACATACCAAAGCCGAACGGAACGGACGCGGGACGAACGCGGTCTTTCTGCTTAGTTTCGGCCGGTGTGTTTTTCTCTGCCTTTCACACTGACAGCGTCGGCGTGCACGGCCAGTCCTGTTCAAAACCCCCCCACAGCCAAAGCTAGCGTGCTACTTTGCCATTCATTTGAATGAGACACCGCTGGTCGCCGGCGTGAAAAATACGCTTGAGTTCTATTTTCCAAATGCAGCGCGGCTCCTGTGCCGCTGACGCCTGACTACCGCCGGTTGGTGTGTAAGGACAGATATGTTTCAATGTATTTTCACCGACGCCGGTAAAAATCTTGGCCGTTCCGCGAAGCTTAACCGCCCTAGTGTGTAAGACCCCTAATTTTTTTAATTCATAGCAAGTAAGACTAGTAGGGTTTTACTGATTTCCCAAGCACTTTATAACTGCATGACGGCACAATATACAAGTATGCTTTTGCTCTAGTATACTTTCTGTCATTGTATGACACAGAGTCCCATCCAGCTGAAAATCAGTCCTTATTTCTAACCTGCCATGTGTCTCATGTCATTAAGAGAAATTGCTGCATGTTCTGCTCGCAGTAGCAGCACATTTCCCCAGTGGCTGAAATGCCGGCAGAGTAATGTCTCTGGGAGTGTGAACTACTCTCGGGCGACATCGATGTACAAGCTTATTCATCGCAACTACTCATTTAGAACAGGCTTCCTCTCTCCAGAGTGCATTCAGAACATTTGAGTGCATCGTCCCCAGGTAGGCATCTGTCTCTGTAGGTGGGCCATGACACTTTCACATATTGTGGAGTCTTCCTTTACAGTGGAAATCATGTTCAGAAATGTGCTCACAAATCTGCTTAGTCATGTGTTATCAGTGACGATATTTTGTATTTTATTACCTCCGCCAAGGAGGTAATGTTTTCGGTCGTGTTGGTTTGTCAATCTGTCTGTTAATTTGTTTGTTTGTTTGTCAGCAGCATAACTCAAGAACGAACCAACGGATTTTGATAAAACTTTGTGGAATTCTTGATAATGACCCAAGGAACAAGTGAATCAATTCTGGTGGTGATCCGGATCACAAACCAGAACCATGACTTTTTAAAAGATCCTTCACCATTGCTGGCCGATGACTCCACAAAAAGAAGGCAGAGAGACTTAGGGTGTAATATAGTCAAATGTTCTATCAAGCAGCTTCCTTGGCGGAGGTCTGCGCTCTCTGAGTGCTTCTAGTTTCATTTGTATTTAGCATGAGACACTCTGGGTGGCATGGTTCAGTTAACAGCATCCCCACTGTGGACAGGAGACTGAAGTTACGTTAAGAACGGATTACAGGAGGACTGATTAAGAATGCCAGTGTTGTCTTCAGAAGCCAGCGGGATCCTTTGGGGGTGGCTAGAGAAATGAGAATGATGAAAAAAGCTATTACCGTTACCAATGTTTCGCTGTGAAGAAAATCTCTTTCAATTTCCAGGTTGCTGACCCGGGATTCATTCATCTGGAAGAGGAAATTAAATTGAATTAGAGATAGAGGCCCATTTTCAAACCTGGCAAGAAAATCTACAACATGAAAAGCCTAATCTGGCACCCGAAGTATTTCAAATATTAACAAATGCACATTTAAAATATTATTTATTTCATCCATTGATGCATACAGTACATGAACTTGTTTTGCTGAAATGTTTATTATGTTTGACAAACAGGGTGCCAAATTCAGTCAGTTGCAGTCAATGCACAAAAACCATAATGTAAAAAACACTAAGCACACTGCTAGAGCTTAAGGACTACAGACTGGTACTGTACTGTACAGCCTGACCCACATTTGTAGGGGAATGATGCAGATATGTGCACACAAACACACAATTATGCAAAGAAAGAGATTTGCACACTCTCTCTACCGCGCGTGCACACACACACACACACACACACACACACACACACACACACACACACACACACACACACACACACACACACACACTATGTAGGCTAGCATGGCTCTACTGTATATGGGCGCAGGTCCAGCCTAAAAGCACATACAGCACCATTTAAATAAATATGCCTATACTGTACATGTAGGCCTACATACAGATTACTGTAGGCCTATCTGTTACAGTTTTTCTCGATTGTTTCCACGCAATTTCTGGTACTTCACACACAATTCTCGAAAGATCTCACCCATTTCCCCAACTCCCCTAACCAATGTCACTGAACTATGAGCACAATTCCTTCTTTACACTCACACTGACTTTCGTATGGAACACACTGTCATTCAAAATACTAAAATCAACTACCATAGGCCTACTACTGCCATACTATGTTCACTTCCTCATCACATGAGCAAACTCTTCATACCTGTTTGAAATCATCGTCCCATAAGGACACACATTGCATGTGATATTGATGAAAACATGAGTGGCCGCAGTGAGATTACACATTTCTTTAGTTTTTGACCTCCAACATGTGTAATACAGGAGATCACTTTCATGGTTACCCAATATTTTACAGTGAATTAGTAAAACATTTCAATGTCAGACAAATATGTAAAATATATTTTTTGCCACACATCTGTGTACTCTGAGTCAAAAAACAATATTTCAATGTTTTACAACAGAAAGATACCCTAGAACACTACAAAATAAGGTCTACTGTGCATCAAGCCCAGTATAGAGTTTTACCTTATGCATATTAGTGTTCAATGGTTCATAGTGTGAATTAACCCTCCTGTTATCCTTGGGGTCTATTTGACCCCAATCAATGTTTAACGTCTGAAAAATACATGAAGCACATATTTCTTCTGCCTCATCTTTGATGACTTTTCCAAAATAGATGGGATAAATGTGAAAAAAGTTTTTGGTTACATCCGTGTTCCTTGGGGTCAATTTGACCCCAATTGTTTCAAGTGTAGGCTATAAATCATAAATGGAACATCCGTATTTTGCAAATGAATGTTAAATCTTTCAGTTTGTGGAGTATGGCGTGCTCTTATCCAGATAGTTTGTTGGCTTCTTGGGTTTGGGTGCTCTTTAGTCCAAGGTATAGTACTTCCAGGATCAAAAAATGAGAATAAATTCTCTGACTAAGGCACTCCAAATTAAAATGTCTTTATTAATATGACAGGTCATACATAGACATATTTAAAACAAGAGCACGGGTAGCACAAACAGGGATATGACACATTACATGTTGTAGACACATTACATGTTCAGTGGGGTAATGGAGGATGGAGGAAGACCACTACAAGATCAAGGCTATGTCTTAGGGACGTCAGGGAATCTGGACAACCTGAGAGAGAATCTCAAACAGGAACATCAGTTGGTCAGACGTGTGGAAGATCCCACAGGCAAGACTCAGCTTCCTTATACGCTCAACCTATGACACGTTCCCCTGTCCTCGGAACCTCCACCAGTGGTTTGGAAATGAGGAATGTTGCGCACTCTACAATGCTCCCAATTTTTTTTTTTTTTTTTTCGATCAGAAATGACTACAGCCCGGAGACTACACCCCCCTCATGGAGGTCAATGTACTCACCTTATTCCCTGTTTGCCTGGCCTTTTACAGTGAGGAGAATAAGTATTTGATCCATTGCTGATTTTGTTGGTTTGCCCACTAATAAAGACATGATCATTCTATAATATTAATGATAAAATGTATTCTAATATGGAGAGACAGAATATCAAAAAGAAAATCCAGAAAATAACTTTGAAGAATATATTTTAATTTATTTGTATTCCATTGAGGAAAATAAGTATTTGAACCCTCTAGTCAAAGAAGACAAAATACATGGTGGTAAAGCCCTTGCTTTCTCATACAGAGGTCAGATGTTTCTTTCAGTTAATGACAATGTTTGTTGATATATTAGAAAGGATTTTTGTCCACTTTTCTTCGCAGACCATCTCGAAATCATTTAAGTTGTATGACTGTAGCTTGGCAAATGGGATCTTTTGTCCCCTTCACAGGATTATTATAGGGTTAATGTTTGGAAACTGTCTAGGCCACTTCATGACCTTAATGTGCTTCTGCTTGAGCTACTCTTTCGTTGCTTGGGCTGTATGTTATGGATTATTATCATATTGGGAGGCCAATCCATGACCCACCTTCAGTCTAGTGGTGGTGGGAAAGAGGTTGGCATGCAGCATTGTACGTTTACATGTCTCCCTTCATCCATTCCTTGACGATGTGAAGTTGTCCTGTCTCTTGGCCAGACAAACAACCTCAAAACATAATGTTACCACTTTCATGTATGATGTTGGAGAAGGTGTTGTTCTTGGGATCATAGGCAGCATTTCTCTTCCTCCAAACAGATCGAGTTGTGTTAATGCCAAACAGTTTGATTTTGGTGTTATCTGATTCCAGCACCTCCCAATCATATCCTAATCCAGTTTGATGTTCATTGGCAAACTTCAGGTGAGCCTGAACAGGTTCCTTCTGAAGTAGGGGTAACATACATACACTGCAGGATTTTAATCCGCTGTTGTATTAAGTGTTTCCAATAGTTTTCTTAGTGATTGAGGTCCCAGCTGCCTTGAGATAATTTCCTAGATCCTCCCATACAGTTTTAAGGTGCTTTATCTCTTTTTTTTCTGGTTATTAAATTCCCACAAGGTCAAATCTTGTATGGAACCACAGACAGGCCTAAGATTGATGATTGATGATCATTTTGTATGTCCTAAAATTGGGAAGAAATGCACCAACAGCTTGCTCCTTAATATCTAGGAGCCCATTTCAGCCTTGTTGAGTTCTAAAATCTTGTCCCTGACATCCTTTGACAGCTTTTTGGTCAGTCCCATGTTGGCGAGTTTAGTTTGATTGATTGACTGATTCTATGGACTGATTCTGCAGATTCAATGGGTCTTTTGTGCAGGTTACTATTAACAGGTGTGTTCAATTCAGATAACAAGTTGATTGGAAGTGCCATTTGATCTGCGGGATCAGAACTCTTAATGGTTGGCAGGGGATCAAATACTTATTTCCCTCAATGAAATATAAATCAATTAATATATATTCTTTAGAGTTAATTTCTGGATTTTCTTTTTGATATTCTGTCTCATCATATTATAATACATATTATCATTAACATGAAAGACTGGTCATGTCTTTATTAGTGTGCAAACCAACAAAATCAGCAAGGGATCAAATACTTATTCTCCTCACTGTATATGCCAGGATTTGTAGCAGTTCCTCGTGGGTACCATGCACAGGGAAACGTCGCATGTGGTGCATAGACGTGGCGTCTTCTGTCTACAATTCACACACTGTCGCTGTCTTTCTTTGCCATCTTCCCCGAAGTGTGCGGGCATGTGCAAGGCATCAGGCGGTGGCGCTGGTGGTGGTGGCGCTCGCGGAGGAGAGGGGACAATTTCACCATGTCCAGCGCGCCGGAGCTCCAGAATTAGCTTCTCACGGAAGGCTTTCTGACATAAGGGCTTTCCACCCCTGCTTTCCATCATCTATTTGTGGAGGATGAATGCGTTCACTATGGCAATGTCAATAATGACAACAATGCACAGAGACTTTCAAAACATGTTACCCTGACCGAACAGCTCTTGGCCATGGTACTTACGAATGTCCATGGCACTTAGCAGAGTCTTCGTCTTCGTCCAGGGATGAATTCAAAAGCGTTGTGTCTGTTAGGTTGCTGTTTTCTCTGTTAGGTTCCCATTCATCGTCTGTTTCGTCCCCGTCACTGGATACTGTTGGTTCAGCGCTCGCCTCAGCCGTGTTGCATATTCTTTTGCGAGGGTGTGTGTGTGTGTGTGTGTGTGTGTGTGTGTGTGTGTGTGTGTGAGTCCATGTGTGTATTCTTGTGTGTGTCCAGAGGTGAACAAGAGGGTGGGGGTTAGTGAGGGTGGTACGGCGGTAACACAGACGCCAGGAATGTAATGCTTCCTCAAAGGCATGCCTTTGCTCCAAGGTCTCATGTACAAGGTCAGGTTAGCGGTCAACTAACAAGGCAGGACCTAAAATGCACACACACACACACACACACACACACACACACACACACACACACACACACACACACACACACACACACACACACACACACACAGTTATCAAAGAGGCCCACCATTGTAGAATTCTGTTGGTCGGGAAGAGTGTCAGGGGAAGCAGAGGGGGTATTTGCAGGGATTAAGTACCTTGCTCAAGGCCACTTCAGTCACCGACGACATGGGATTCAAACCAGCAACCTTCCGATGCCAAGACCAACTCCATAAGCAACAGGGCACCGCTGACCCTAGACATACATCAACACCTTTTTTTAAATAAACGCCCCCTGGACCTTATCATGAGCCTACCAACGCCCACTCCAACTATGCTAGACTAAAGAGAAACATACAAGTCCACCCACTGACGTAAAATTTAATTGCCACCAGGGTGAGGTGACCTCTTACACAAAAGCACAGCAATTACTGTACATGATGGCAATGAAGTTGAATCTAATCTAATTATTATTTGTTTTTAAGTTTCACTGCCACTAACCTGCTGAGATGATCTGAGATGCTAAGATCTATTGTCATGTCACTGTTTTTGTTATGAAGTCATGTTATCCTAAACCAGCGGTTTTCAAAGTGGGGGCCGGGGACCCCTGGGGGCAGCGAGGGGATGCCAGGGGGGCCGCGGCAGGTTGGCAGGAAAATATCAAAATAAAATGAAAATTTTCATTTTCTACTTTTCAATGTTTATATACAGTATGCATTGTGTTTTCTGTAGTACTTTGATGGGTTTAGGAATGCACCTATTTCACCAAGTGGTGAAACTGGGTGCACAGAAAAATTATTGTGGCGCAACCCATGTCAAGGGGGCATTGGCTGGAATCTTCCGGTATATGGGTGGCTTCGTCATGGAACATTTTGGGAACCCCTGTTCTAAACCATACCGCACTGAAACTGCTGCTGCACACAGTCTGGTGTGAACGAGCCTGAGGCTCAAATCAAGAGCCTGTAACTGATTGCTCTGAGCTCTTTAAAGTTTGACTAATATCCCGGGCCAATGGATAATTCGCACCTTATTCATTTGAGGTTCAAGTGAAACTGTTAGATGAACTTGAATAAATGGAGAGCGCTGTAGGCTATTCCCTCACCGCCCTTCACTGTTCCAATTGAATGGCCTCAAATTAAAAGTTTGATCATTACTAATTTGAGACAAGCACTTAATTAGATTCACGCAAAGCTGGATCTTTCAGTAACATAAATCCCAACAGTCCTGGTACTCTGGTATTTCCAGGAAGAACAATGCAGGATGAGTACTATAACCCCACATTAAACAGTTAGAGTACAACGGCAAGGCTCAACACATTCACAGTAACTCAAATGATCTAAACTGTATCGATATGATATTGTAATAAAACACCAATACAAAATAATGACAGTAAAAGGTGAAGTTGCATTGAAGTGTGTGTGTGTGTGTGTGTGTGTGTGTGTGTGTGTGTGTGTGTGTGTGTGTGTGTGTGTGTGTGTGTGTGTGTGTGTGTGTGTGTGTGTGTGTGTGTGTGTGTGTGTGTGTGTGTGTGTCTGTGTGTGTGTGTGTGTGTGTGTGTTTATGTGGGTGCTGTACGTGTGTGTGTGTGCGTGTGCGTGTGCGTGTGTGTGTGTGTCAGCCCGGACACAGCTCCTAATATGGCCCTGTGAAGATGTCAGTCATTCATATAGAATGTTCCTGTGAGCAGGCAGCCACACTTTCCTGATTTCCTGACTAGACATTAAACTCTGACAAAGAACATGATTGGCCGGCTTATTTTAAACCTGCTATTTCTCTGTGAACAGTACGCTTCAGTGAAAGCCTGACAGGCTTTTACGGCACAATTCATGACAATTTTCAGCATATTGCAAAATCTTCATACCCTGAAATTTCGTCCACCTATTCTTGTCCACTTACCCGGTCATTGTAATAAGTAAGGGTTAACGTTCGGCGAGAAGGTCGCTACCGTGGAATAGCAGCACGACAGAGAGAATCTTTAGACCCCGACGCGGAGCGGAGGGGTCTTGTTCTCTCTGAAGTGCTGCTATTCCACAAAGCGACCGACTCGCCGAAAGTTAACCCGCTTATTATATGGATATACTTAAATGATTCACACATGCGGGGACATTTCTTTAGACCTATTTAATGTTAAGATTGTTGCTGCGCAAAACAAAACAGTGCCGTTGTGGAACACCGCTAGGCAACAGCTAGGTAGGCTAGCCAGGACAGGTGTTGTCTATCACAGCAGCTGATTAGAGTGACAAAAGACCAGACCCCCTGCGGAGTGATATGAAACATTCGCTTTAGACTGACTTGTATACAAGCCAGTGGCTTTAGCAGTGAACGTCTTGTTGCCATTGACAGCGGTAGCCAGGAGGACAACGGGTGCTGTCTATCACAGCAGCTGATTAGAGTCTTGTTGAAAAGTCGCTTTAGCAGTGAAAAGTCTTGTTGCCATTGACAGCGGTCTGTTATAGACCAACCCGTCCGTTATCGAAAAATAACAGACGTCCGAACGTTGGGGAGCCCCGTTGAAATGAATGGAGCATTCGACAGATGACGTCACAACCATATAATAATAAGAACTTAAAGCATGTTCATTTCCTTTTCCTTTAGCCTTCATTTAGCCTTCTTCTCTTTTATCATGTTCCTTGTGCACGCTGATGAGGTGCCAGGTGTGTGTGTGTGTGTGTGTGTGTGAGTTGTGCGTGGGACTGAAGGGCGTCCATTTTGACATGATGAAGCACTCGTGTCTTTTTGATAAACTGGCCTGGCTGATATATTCGGCTCCAAGAAACATGTCAGTTTTTGCTGCCGGACCAACTTCATCTTTTTTTGTCTTGTGTGTGCGTCTGTGTGTGCATAATGTAGCTTGTGTGTCTGAAGGTGAGTTGTTTTGTTCGAAGGTGAGTTGTTTTGTGTATGTGTGTGTGTGTGTGTGTCTCTCTCTCTCTCCCTCTCTCTCTCTATCTGTGTGTGTGTGTGTGTGTGTGTGTGTGTGTCTGTATGTAAGTGCGAGCGGGCGTGTCTATGTGCGTGTTTGTGTGTGTGCGTGCATGTTTGCGAATCTGTTTGTGTGTTTGTATGTGTGTGTGTGTGTGTGTGTGTGTGTGTGTGTGTGTGTGTGTGTGTGTGTGTGTGTGTGTGTGTGTGTGTGTGTGTGTGTGTGTGTGTGTGTTTGCATGTGCATCTGTGTGTGTGCATGCGTGAGCCTTTGTGTGTGTGTTTGTGCATCTGTGTGTGTGCCTGTGTGCATGCTTTTGTGTGTGTGTGTGTGTGTGTGTGTGTGTGTGTGTGTGTGTGTGTGTGTGTGTGTGTGTGTGTGTGTGTGTGTGTGTGTGTGTGTGTGTGTGTGTGTGTGTGTGTGTGTGTGTGTGTGTGTGTGTTTGTGCGTGCCTGTGTGCATGCTTCTGAGTGTGTGTGTGTGTGTGTGTCCATCCTCAGGTCCGGAGGAGATTGATGTAGACATAGAGCCTGTCTTCTTCAGGAGGGTCTCTCCCATCACACTCTAATGGCCTCTGTCATCTCCAGACACACCGACCCTATCTCCTCCACACATAGAGAGAGAGAGAGAGAGAGAGAGAGAGAGAGAGAGAGAGAGAGAGAGAGAGAGAGAGAGAGAGAGAGAGAGAGAGAGAGAGTCAAAGACAGATTCAGAGGCATTCAGCGGGCACACACATGTACCCTCACGCTAGTAAACCATCTAATGACTTCTGGTGTCTTTTAACATGAAGGCCTTTACAGTAATAAACTGTTAATTACAATAGAAGCACATAAAAGCTAATAAATACTGTATATTATCTATTTTTTCTCTATATATTGAAAAAGTACTTTTGTATGACTAGGGGTTAATCAGTTCAGAATATTTCATTCATATGCATGCTATATGCTATATCAATGCTTGTCTTTACGAATGATTGTGTAATTTGTAAGTCTTGGCCAGGTAGAATGGTACTCTTCCGTGGACGTGATAGCTGATGCGGATCAATGAACAATCCAATTCAATTCAACCACATTTCAGAGTTTTAATAACGCTCAGACTATCACATTTAAGAGTCTATGCAGTTTTCGGTAACACTTTATGTTAGGGGTACATCTATCAGCACTAATACATACAATCTTAATGCCTGCACAAGTAACTTGTAGGGTATGTACTAAGCAAACGCTAAGGCCTATAGGTCCTTACTAAGGTTAAATTGGTAATAAATCCCTTATTGTGCATGAACAACACATTTGCGGGAATACATGCGTAACAAATGTTTGATTTTGCTTTGTACATGCCTTACAAGTTACTTATACAGGCACATTGTATGTATTAGTGCTAATAGATGTATCCCTAAAAATTAAGTGTTACCCAGTTTTCTTAGTCCCATTCCAGACACAATCCAGGCCTCTGAACCGCTCACAGCCATATAGACCTCCTCGAATTGAGTGATTCTACGATTCGACCTTGCATTTTATTTATTTTATTTTAGTCCATGGATTTTATTTGCCAATTCCATTAACTTTTAACTGCATCCAATGATGTTTTGGACATTAGCACACATTTATCCTTCATATAATACAGAAAGTGTAGACATGGCATTATTTCCCTCAGCAAGAATGAATATTTAATACTGGTTTTGGGCGTTTTTATGCCGTCCTGTTTTCCAAATGTCAGATTCAGTCTTCATATTAGCATGTAAAGAAACTTGTTTTGCCCAAGACAATTGCAAATGTTGATTCACCGTAATCATCACAATATGACAAAACTGTCAGAAAGACCACTGTCCTTTCCATTATACATGAAATTTGCCATTTTGTGTGTGTCCACGAAAACTGTGTTAACCGTGTCACGGTCTGAAACCCCCTCCATAAATCAGTAATGGTTTGGTCTTAGGCCATACGAATAACATCACGTGATGTCATAACCTCTTTGGTTTTTGGTAAGTTTTGAGCTCCATCCTTCCATAATTTAATCCATTCTTTTTCATGTTCTCATAGCGGGAAAATTGCCTGTCAACTGTGTTATCAACATATTCATAAGAATCTAAACTAGAAATCACATGTAGGAAAACACAGATAAAGCATACAAATACATGAATTGATTAAGGTGTTGTGGTGGAACTTCTGAGGTCCTCAGTTAGCACAACACCATAAAAATGGCTGAAATTTCAAGCCGTGTTTTCGTCAATGGTGTTACAATTAGCTATGACAGTTGAGAAGGAGTATGTTTTTGCCAATTTATCTCCATATTGACAGACAAACAAACAAATAATGTGTGTGTGTGTGTGTGTGTGTGTGTGTGTGTGTGTGTGTGTGTGTGTGTGTGTGTGTGTGTGTGTGTGTGTGTGTGTGTGTGTGTGTGTGTGTGTGTGTGTGTGTGTGTGTGTGTGCTCATTTTATTGTCAAAAAGCAGCTATAAGCTAATAACACACACACACACACACACACACACACACACACACACACACACACACACACACACACACACACACACACACACACACACACACACACACACACACACACACACACACACACACACACACACCTCATCTCAAATACTGTTGCAGTGCTTACCTGGGGCTTTGCTGGAGTCAGATCACCCTCCCTCCATCATACATAATACATATCCAACCATATGTTCACCCCAGCCAAGGCCAATGGGGGTCTCTCTCTCTCTCTCTCTCTCTCTCTCTCTCTCTCTCTCTCTCTCTCTCTCCCTCTCTCACACACACCACACACACGCCACACACAAACAAACAAACACACACACACACACACACACACACACACACACACACACACACACTTATGTAAGCAGGATTGAGTTGGACATTGAAACTAAACAACAGTTATGCCCAGAGGGGTATTTCAAGTGCAGGCTTTAGTAACTGAATGAACATATAGATGAATCATCAGTGTAGAACATGGAAGGTAATGTAAATGAATACAGCAGCAATAGCAATAGCATTCCTATATGAAATTACCATACACAATTGCCATTCTATGTGCTTGAGAAAGTGAAAAGAAGGAAACTGTTACAGATAGCATTAAAGAGACTGTAAACAAATAACCCTAATCAGCAGCGCAGATGACAATAAATGTTGTTAAAAGTTGATCCTTAAGCGGAGTTTGGGAGGAGTTGACTGCCTATTCCCGCCTTCTCAGAGATGTAATCCCACCTACCCATTCATCTGTCTGCGCAAAGGCTCTCCAGTTGTCCCACATCCTCCCCAAACTCCTCCATTTCACTAGTGGTTCCACTCTATGGTCCCGGGTGCGACCGGATCTCATCCTGCATGATCTCTGCTTGCCACACATGAGTATGCCACTATTTTGGGACTAAATACTGTTAAAATGGTCTGATTTTTCATGTTAGGCACTGTCTTGATTTCGACTCAGGCAGTATGTAGCTAAGCTAGCGAGAGTTCATAGTACGGCCCCTGGAGGACTTTTACGCCCCTTAGGGGAATTTGAAGTGGCCCCTCAAATGAAAAAGGTTCCCAACCCCTGGGCTCTGGGGTCACATAGACCTAGATCTCCAGTAGAGTGACTAGATGGTATTCATAAGAAGAGTATTAGTTAGATATCAGTCATCACATTGTGCTAAATGCTCTATAAAGGTAGATCCGCTAATTACAAAACAGGGGCTTTAACTTCATTCTCTAGCACTACATTCTCTGCAGCCTGTGTGTTTCTCCTCATTTCAAAGTCACTTTGCACAAAAGGTCTAACACAACATAACCCATGTACAGTTATAGGCAAATATAGACACATCTATATAAATAGTGCTGTTTGCTGTAGGCTGGACCAATGCCCACATGCAGTAGATACGTGCTGGCCTTAAGTGTGTGTGTGCGTGCGTGCGTGCGTGTGTGTGTGTGTGTGTGTGTGTGTGTGTGTGTGTGTGTGTGTGTGTGTGTGTGTGTGTGTGTGTGTGTGTGTGTGTGTGTGTGTGTGTGTGTGTGTGTGTGTGTGTGTGTGTGTGTGTGTGTGTGTGTGTATGTTGTTGGAAATTTCGGGCCTTTTTGCCCTTTCTGCGTGTTCTTTATTCGAGGTAAAAAAGGCAAACAACTCACTATTCAAGTATAATAAAAATCCAATGATTTAATTCTGAAAAAGTATAAGTACAAAAAGTAGTAATTTGTCAAAGTTTAGACAATGAGTAGTAGGCCTAGAAGCATAACAGAGCTCTGGAGTTTCCTAGTCTTGACTGATCCCTGACCAATAACATTATTCTCTCAGTCCAAGATTTGGGAATAGACCTGATTATCCCTAAGTGTGTTTTAAATAGGGCTTTTCTGTGTGTGTGTGTGCCTATGTGTTTACTTGTCATTTCATGTGTGTGTGTCTGTGGGAGTGGAGGATGAAGTGACAAATCTCATTCCCTGTGACATATGGATAATATAATCAACTAAACTTACAGACATCCTGACTCCCAAAAGATCAGGGGGTAATTTTAGCCTAGGGAAAGAAGGGGGACAGAGCTGTATATAGGGGGAGAGGGTCTGTGACCTGTCAGAGATGTAATGTTGAGACAAGTGTCTACGTGTATTTATGTGCCTAGCAACAAGTGTGTGCACGCCGTCTTCCGGTCCAGCAATCTCCCTCTCGTCCATCATGGTCCTCCTGTCATTACTTAGGGTGGGCTGGTATTGGGCATTGTTTTCCTGCTTAAGAGAGAAACCAAGAGAGAACATAGAGCAGATACACAGCCTACTAACATTCATTGACTAGACCCAGGGCAGTGGTGTAGTCTACTTTTTTGTGGTGGGTATACTGTATATATTTTGCTATTTCAAGTAATTGATCAATCAATTGTAAATGGGTATACTGAAGTCCCTGCGTTCTACGTAGACTACACCACTGACCCAGGGGTACTGACATTTCCTGGTGCGTACTCCCAGTCCCATCCCTCAGGTCAGAGACAACGAGAAGTGTGCCCGGTTTGTGGCCGTCCCTGTAATTTAGATTAGTTTAAAAGATGCTGCCAGACCCTGCTCCTAAACAGACTGCAAATGGTTTTAGAATAAGGTTACAAGCTCAAACGGGTCAAACAAACTCCACAGGGACAAATGTTCCACCAGGCCTGTCACAACCACAAATGGTTACTCACAAGTTTATTAGTTGAAACCACATATGATTATATTTCCAATATAATGATAGACACAAGTATGAATACTGATTTCTATTCATAAACTAATGCACATACTATAAGCATTCTCTAATTACTAACAATTAAACTGCTTTGACAAAAAGGAAATAGGTTAAAAAAGGATATTTAAAAAGGATATTTCTCTCAATGTATGTATGTATGTATGTATGTATGTGTGTATGTGCTCACACGTGCATGAGCGTGTGTGTGTGTGTGTGTGTGTGTGTGTGTGTGTGTGTGTGTGTGTGTGTGTGTGTGTGTGTGTGTGTGTGTGTGTGTGTGTGTGTGTGTGCAGGCCTGTGTGTGCAAGTATGTGTCCTTGTGTGTGTCATACCGACCTTCCCCACTACACCCCAAATCCGTACCGCTCCTCTTCAAATTTGGGTCGGCCTGTACAGTACAGTACCAGGCTTCAGCTGACTCCACAACAGGACCAGAACCAGGACAGAACAGGGCCACATATGGGTCATGAGACTGTCAGGGTCACGGACTAACAAGGTGGTAATGGAGCCAGGATCCCTGGGAGGCCTGTTCTGAGTGGACGTTCAGGTCAGCCAGGGAAGCCGACAGGGGAGACAAAGGGGACAGTTGTCCCGGGCCCATGGACAGAGGGAGCTCAGAACTTGGTTCTCATTACATTGTATGTATTTGGTGGGGGGTCCTATCAGATTACTTGTTCCTGGGCGCAGCCAAAGCTGTCAGCGGCCCTGTGGTCAGTCATGTTGCCTTTTATGTTTCGAACAGGGAGGAGATGATGAGGGGGATGAGGGGTTGAGGAGGAGTGGAGAAAGACTTGAGTCCCTCTAGTCCTTGATCTCCCGCAGAGTTTTGAGCCGCTAGGTTGCTCTCTCTAAAAACCCCTCTTTATATATTTTTGCTATGTTGTCATAAGGGTCCTCGGCGGGGATGGGATGGGAAAACTGTCAAAAAATGATCTAGCCATTTTCTGCAAAGAACTCTTGGGTCAGGGTGCACTCCCCCCAATCTGTCTTGTCCTCAGGAGCACACTACACTCTCTTGTTTTTTTTACAGAGCAAATACAGAGCTTTTTTGCCATAGAGGTAGAAAATAACACTAGAGGTGACCCCGCCCCCCTTTTTACGGCAATCTGTAGCGGCCATTATCTGTAGGTAGATCAGAGAAATGGAAATTAACACCTCTGTCAAAAATGGCTTAATCATGTGAAAATGTCCATCAACACACTATACAAGGACAATAGTTGAAGTGTGTTGCTAACTATGTTCATAAAATATATAATTTGATTTTTAAATGTATTTTATCGACTCATATGATTTAAGTAGATATTTAGCCTAACATTTAAAATCTGGTCTTTGATTAATGTGTTACTTCATATTCACACAGTTTTAGTCTTTTTTTTTTTGACAGAGGTGGGCGTGTTCTCCATTGACTTGCATTGACTGAAGGTGCCTACACTACCTACGGAAGTTGGGAAGCTCCATGTGCCATTTCCCAGTGCTGTCGCAAAGTGCCATGTCACCTCTCGTGTTATTTTCTACCTCTATGATTTTTGCATTGACTACAATCTGTGTGCTTTTAGTGCCCTCCGATGGTCGACTATCAAATCACTCCACCAGAAAAAACAGCTCCAGGTGTGAATGAATTTGTGAACAAATAGGCCCACATCTGTAATTCTAACTACCACCTCCAGTGAAATTAATGCCGGGTCAGCAACCTGGAAATTGAAAGAGAAGTCTTCACAGCGAGACATCGCTAACGATAATAGCTTTTTGCATCAATCTCATTTCTCTAGCCACCCCCAATGGATCCCTCTGGCTTCTCAAGACAACACTGGCATTCTTAATCGGTTCTTACCGTCTCTTCAGTACTCCTGTACACAGTGGGGATGCTGTTAGCTGAACAATGTTGTCCTATATGTTAAATATAAAATATGACCTAAATTGAAATACAGGCCTGCATCTAACGAAAACAGTGAGATATCCCCATTTAAGGCCCAGTGTGCAATTTTTTTTAAAGTAATTTATTTCCAGAACGTATGCTTCCCATTCAAAGTGCAATCTTTTAAATCAAGATTTCAAACCTCCATCAATTTCTCTACTCAGTGGAAATAATACACTTTTCCTACACAAACGGATGGAAACTCTTCATGCAAATCAGCCATTATTGTTGTAGGCATCTTTGGCTGGAGAATGGGTTGGTTGTCAATATTTTCACTCATGCAGGAATTTTTCATTTTCAGTAAATTACATTTTAGTAACAAAACTCATTTTCCGAAATGAAACATTGTGGACTTGACTTCATAGTTTCCCTTTAAAGCATACTGCATACTGCAACAGGAGGTAGCCTACTAAGTGACATTAAAGAAACAGCTTTTCCACTTTTCTTACACTTTTTTGACTCACGTCCCCTCTCCTGTTTTTTTATACGGCACGTTTATGACTGGACATATTTGTAAGTACATTGTGAACACAGTATACCTCGTAAAGAGCGAGGTCCCATGTGAAGGTGCTACTGCCGCCAGCCACGGATGGAGTACCTTAGGACTAATGCCCTCAAGTATTCATCTGTGAATGCACTCTTGAAAAGAGTAATTTTGATGAATAAGCTTGCAGGTCTGTGTTACCATGAGAGTAGTTCACTCTTCCAGAGACATTATTCTGCTGGTATTTCAGCCACTGGGGAAATGTGCTGCTACTGCGAGCAGAACATGCAGCAATTTGTCAAATGGCAGGAGACACATGGCAGGTTAGAAGGAAGGGCTGCTCAGTTGGATGGGGCTCAGTCAAAGAGAGAAAAGAATAATGTCAAAAAGCATGTAGGCCTACATATATACAGTATATCTTTGAGCAGCTATCTCATTTAAAAAAAAGATTACTTGGACATTATTATTGACACAGCTTAATCCATCAAGGATGGGCAGACATACTGTACAGCCAGATTCATGTAGGAGACAGAAAAGTGAGTGAATAGCATGAGGCAGCGTCTAATGATCACCACTAATGTGCATAGCAGTAGGCACTGACTGAACCTGACATCTAAAATACAGCTATTTCTGAGCAAGGATAGAGTGAATATGAAAAAGATGGCTCCAAATGTATTTAATAAGGCCATGAATATTTACTCCTGGCCTGGCATGTGACCATTTGATGGTTCAGTTAGCTGTACGCTGTGTCGAGGTAATAGGTGTTCAAGGAGAAGAGAAGAGCACTCCGCACTACAACAGGAATGCATTTCCAACTTTGACAAGAATTTCACAAAATGCTGGTTTGGAGTGAGGAGTGCACACTTAAAATGTTTTTTTTGGTCTTGATTTTTTTAATTCCATGGCAGGATAACGTTTCGGCCGCTGTTTTCATATCCTGTTCAGAAAATCAAGACAAAAAGGATTGTAAGTGCGCTGACTCCTCACTCCAAACCATCTAAGACACTGATCTTCTACTTCTCTTGCAACACTTTGTTGACTCATGTGTTTAACATCCCCGTTCCTGTTTTTTTTCTAATTTTTATTTGGCCTTTGTCCTGCACCTTTTCCTGGGATGCACACAATCCTCATTTGACAAAATGCGGACATGCACAAAGAGGAGGACTCTATTCTTGTATGTCCATTCCATCTTGTAGATAACAGCGTGTGAAAAACAGTGACAGATTGGTTAAGCAGTACAAAGAAGCGACTGTAGATGTTCAAAACAGCTCACAGTCTCTGAGGCAAATTGATAGTGTAATTGGACTGTCAAATGCCTTCGATTTACAGTCGATATGGGAAGGACCATCATGGCTAGAATGAGCAAACACTTATGCACAAGCCCTGAAGATTGAATGTCATATGTTTATTAATAATAACTTAAATAGCAAAATGCTCTTGGCATTGTTCTTTTTTCAGTATTTTTTACAGTAACATATAACATGATTAAATAAAAAATAGCATCAATAATACAAAAGCTTTCAAGATATTGTAACTGTCAACAGTCAGTTGAAATCATTCATTTATAGGCACAATTAAAAAAAAACAGCAATGACATATTATATAAGCGCAATATCACACTACATTTTCATCCACCCCTGGAACATACTGTAATGTATGACTCAGTTCTAGAACATATGGCCATTAGTTACCATAGGAATAACCTTGTATATGCACTGATTCACCATGGATACGACAAATTACTGACAAAGACAAGGACGGTAACATGCCTGTGGTATGACGAAAATTTGGCACTACAGCATTGCAACACTCCCAGTGATTCAAGGAGAATGAACATCAGATATCGCAAGCAGAGATCCTTCAAGTATTTGCAGGCTTTACAATGTATAAGGCCTAAGATATGTACAGTTCAAGACTCGCTGTGTACAAAAGTGTCCCAAGCAATGAAAAATGCATAGTGACATATTCAACCAAAAAAATAGCAAAATAGGGCACTTTTATGAGACAAACAATTGTAATAAATTGCAAATAAAGGTTGTGCGTCAAAAAAGATCCTCAGACACAAACCAATGGCTCCTCAATTCTTCAATTCATCACGACTGTCACAGAAGTCAAAAATCTCAGGAGTTGTCCATCTCCATGCCACATGTACACACACACACACACACACACACACACACACACACACACACACACACACACACACACACACACACACACACACACACACACACACACACACACACACACACACACACACCAGTGTTTCCCATACATTAAGGAAACTATGGCGCACCGCCATAGTTTAAATGTGGCCGCCATAGTTTCGAAAATGTAAAAAAAAAACAAAAATTTTTTTTATTTCCGTTTCCTTTTAAACGATTTGAAAAACGATTTATTTCGCATTTTCCTCCTGGAGTAAATACATCCTGTAGAGAAAACCATGAGAGGGATCAAAAGCCTAGTCAAGTTGTTGTGATTAACTCGGGTTTGGGAGTAAAAAAACCTTGAGAGAAGGGACAGTTGGGATGAGTTTACTGACACTCCCCAGGCTTTGTTTTACAGTTGACAGTATGATAATGAGTTAGGCAACAGGCCTTCATTGACACAGCAGAGGAGACATCGGGCTGCATATAGAAAAAAATTAATGTGTAATGAATGTGTATATAAATGTGTAATATGTTGTTCAGCCCTTTTACCCTTTTTTGAGAGGAATTTTGAAAAACTGGCCCTGTGACCAGCACCCCTCATGTAGAATGTGTACGCCTATGTGTGTTGGGGAAAAGGTATAGCCTACTGTCTTAGACCATTTTTGTCTGTGTTAACAATTTCACAGTGCTCCTAAATTCTTATCTGAGCATTTCTTTTTTTTTTACGCCGTGTGAACCCCCCCCCAAAAACAAAAAAATCCCGCTGCCCCCATAGTTTCCAAAAATTCTGTGGGAAACACTGCACACACACACACACACACACACACACACACACACACACACACACACACACACACACACACACACACACACACACACACACACACACCAGAAGGACAGACACACAGGGAGAAAGAGAGCGAGACAGAGAGAGAGCGAGACCACATGTATAAATATACCTGAGCTTCCCCATGTCAACATGTTAGCATCTTTTTCTGAAACCAGCTGTGCCATAGCAAGCGACAGTATACTTCCATTTTCAGATCAATGGATCGGCCCACTACATCTATGCTGCCCCAGCCCTCCCCTCCCCTCCTATCCCCTCCCTTCTCACTGCTCCTTCTGAGAGGGTGTCCTGGGGAGCGCGGCAGCTCTCCTGGTGCTGAGGTAGCCCATTACAGAGTTGCCCGCCCAGAGCCCGGCGCCCACAACAGCAACCCACACCCGGCCAGAGGTCCAGGAGCATGTGATCAAGTGGGAGTGGAGCAGATAGATCAGCAGCACCAGGGTGCCCTGCAACAGGAGACACAAGATCATTAGATTAGGTTACATTACATTGGATTAGATTAGATTAAAATTCACTGTCATTACACATGTGCAAATGCAGGTAATGAAATGCTCTAATTATACGGGTATTACGGTAGGTATTAATGAATTCATTAATCAAGCGTCTTTCAAGGTATCCAGGGTCACTGAACAGTGCAGTAAATACTGTTGCAAATATTTCATAGCTAAATCTATAAATAAATGAATGCATTATAATTATGATACACATACATACAGACGCATGCACACACACACACACTCACATACACACACACACACACACACACACAAATACAGAGCATTTATTTAGTTCAGAGGCGAAGTGACACACAGTACACTAAATTAAGATAGAGTGGCCGCAAGGAACAATGCAGTCGACCATCCATTCATGTTGTGTCATTTATTCATCCATCACTCTATAAATGCTGTCTGTCTTCATCTTTCTCACACACACTCACTTCAGTATCAACCCATCAATGCACCCTTGCAAAAAATGCAGAGATTTCACACACATGCATTCATATATATTACACACACTTCTATGTCGATATACACACCTTAGCTCTCTCTCTGTCTGTCTGTCTGTCTGTCTCTCTCTCTGTCTGTCTGTCTGTCTGTCTCTCTCTCTGTCTGTCTCTCTCTGTGTGTGTGTGTGTGTGTGTGTGTGTGTGCGTGCGTGCGTGCGTGTGTGTGTGTGTGTGTGTGTGTGTGTGTGCATCTGCCATAACTGCCTTACCATAGCTCTACTGATGATACTGATGAAGAGGGACTTGAGGTCCTTGGTCGGCTATGTGTGTGTGTGTGTGTGTGTGTGCGTGCGTGTGCACTGTGCATGTGTGTGGTGTCTGTGCCACGCCTGCCTTACCACAGCTCTGCTGCTGAAGCGGGTGGTTCGGTCCTTGGTGGTGGTTTGGGCCTTGGGCCGTGTGAGCGAGACAAAGCTGTCCCCCACCATCATGGCCCCAAAGGCCCGGGTCAGGTGCAGCTGCAGGTCGTCATCCATACCACTCAACACCTGCACATGACACACGCACAGAGATGGACACTCATGTAAACACAAACAGAAAGAAACGTTCAATCGCGATTCGTAGCTCTACTTTTATTCACGTTCAGTTTTGACTGTCTCAACAGAAAAGCTCTAGCTGCTTTCCCTGGCCATCTGACATTGCCAGTGAAAACTGACATGTGCAAAATGAGCAGCAGTTAGTTTTGGATGTTTTTTGCTTTGGATGCTGTTGTCAACAAGCAAGTCTATGATCATCTGTGTAAGAGAATGGTGCCTACCTGATAGCCAGTGTTGGGTAGTAATGCATTACAAAAGTAATTCATTACAGTAGTGCATTCCTTTTTGCTGTAATGCAGTAATATAAGGTATTACAGGGCAAAAATCTGTAATATTTACTTAGTTACAATGCTAAAGAGCTTAAGTTACAATGCATTACAATGACCTGGATTTTAGTGGTATTCAGTGTGGTGGGTCAGACAGAAGCTATTGCTGAACATGATAGTTTTTAGTCTGCATGCTGCCAAAAACACCTCTTGGATGGGAGTTGAGCTTGTTTTACACTGTAATAAATTGCCGGATCCATATTTAGGCCAACAGTTCTTTTTGCGAAAGTAACTATAGTAATGCAAAATTAGTGTAATGCCTTAAATTTTAAATATAGTACTATTGTAGTGTAAGGCATTATTTTGAAAAGACAGTAACATGTAATCAGTAATGCATTACAGTTTTTTAAGTAACTTTCCCAACACTGCTGATAACCTAATAACTTAAAAAACAGTAGCTTGTAGAGTGTGCCTTCTTAATCCAGGATAACCATGATTGGTCAATATGAAGTGAGGGACGCCTACCTCGCAGCCGAGCGCCCAATCAGGGAAGGCCAGCCAGAGCAGGCCGAAGAGGAAGGTGGCGAAGAAGTCCATGTGGAGAAAGAAGCGCTGGGCGTCGCTGAAGATGACCCTTACGTCCACCACCACCAGCGGGCTCACGCTCCCCTGCTCCTTGTGGTCCAGAGCCATTAGGACAAAGGAGCTCAGGAAGAAGCTGGAGAACACCACCAGGTCCAGCACCGGCACCTGGCAGGACCACAGAGGAAGTCACTCACGTCAGACAGGCTAGAGAAGTCATCCCATTAACTACAACAGGTTCACATGCCAGGCCAGGCGAAATGAGCACAGTTAATGGAAAGAGAGCGAAGCTACATTCTGACAGCTCAATCAGGTTGTTGCGGTGAATCAAATAGAATTTAACATTTATTTCTTTGATTTGATTGGTCACTGCAGGTGAAATCAGCTCCTCATTTCCATAATATTAAAATAGAATATTTGTACTTGCCTTCGCCTCCCTCATAGGAATGAATGGCGAAGTTCGCTTCACTTGGCCAAATTTACGGGTATGTTGAGAAGAGTTACTTCATTGATCCGGAAAGGGAAATTGTCCCCGGCGGATGGCACATCGTTTTAAATGTGACTATTTGACTTTAACTAACAATGACAACGGCGTGCATTATTGGACACTTTGTTGGACACTTTATAACTTTGTGTATAGTGTATGTGTCAGTGTGCGTGTATGCGTGGGTGGGTGGGCATAGGCAGGGAGAGAGAGACCTGCCTTGGGCTGAATGTATACGTGAGCTATATATGGTTAATATACTATATGTGTAATGATGTGTGATCTTGTTGTGTAAGGTCTTCTGTATTTATGTACTTGACACCTTAATTTCTAGCCTGGGCGAAAAGCCGACTGTTGACTCCGTCAATCAGTCTGGCAAAAGCCTTGAGGAATCCGTCTCTGTGGACAGTGGGAGATGGTCTGATCTTACTCTATCATTTAAATTAATTGGAGTTCCAAACTCAAATTAAAACCCATATTGTGCTTTATTAGCATGCCTGTTACTTTATAGCGTCGCAAAAGCATAAAAACAACAAAACGAAAGTGTGAATATAGTTCACCTTAACCAATAAGTAACGGAGCTCGCGGGTGAGTTCTACGTCACCGCTCTCAACTGTTTGCTGATTGGCTAAACACTGAGAGAACCGAACTTGAGGCTTTTGTCAGACGATGTGCGGAGCCAAAATCTTTGGGTGGAGTACATGGATGGGCGTCGCCATGCTACATAATTTCCCCCTGGGATTAATAAATGATACTCTGCTCTATTATGAGGCTACACAACACAGCATAGCACAGCACAACTTCACCAGGTTCCCTGTTATCAAGCACACTGTGCATTACTGTATGAAGCTAACAGTCCAGAGCAGGGACAGCATAACCTTACTAAATGGCAAATTCATACTAATTCATCATAACATACAACTATGCATGACTCCTGGTATTTTGAACACAAGTGAACAAAAAAACAAATAAGTGGTCAATGCCTTGACGATGCTCTTACATAGTTTGAAGTGACACCCCAGGTTCCAGCTCCCCAACAAGTGCCCATGAGCAAGGCCAATGATGCCTGTGTGAAAAGAGTAGAAATATTAGCCAACATAACTCCATAAAGCCCCTGCTACTAAAGCCCCTGCTATTTAAAGCTCCCAAGTGGCCTACATGCATCATGCTGCATTCACCTTGTGAAAAGAGGTCAGTCAGTCTTATCACATGATCTCCAGGAAGTCTTGTAAAATGGCCGATTTCACACCACACACCCTTGATGATATTACGACACGTCAGAGATTTGTTAAATTACCGTAATCAGTCTTCAGTACAGCACAATGACCTATTTTATTACTAAGCCCACAAGTAACACCATCACTACAGAACATTTGGAACTCCTTTACTGAATGGCATGAGGCCAATTTCTCTATAATGTTTTTCTTTTCCTCTAACATTTGTGTCCCAGCAGCATAAATGCTCAGTTGATTTGGCACATAGCCTACTTTTAGCAGTTCATGTGTAAAAAATAGGGAAAATTTAAAGGTGCACTGTGTAGTATGGTGGCCAAAGTAATTAGGTATTGCAACCATGCTGCTCATTGAAACTGTGCTGTCTACTGCCAAATTTGATCTTTTCGTGAATGTAGGCCTACTAAATGATAAACTAATATTTGCTAGTATGATCAAAGTATGGTAGGCCTAAGTTTTGCAGCTAAATATTCCGGTGTCTATTTTCGCAGCTTACAAGTAGCACTACTTACCAAGAGTCTGGAGGTGGAGTGGTCAGTCAAAGAAAATGCTGAGTTACTTTTAAACAGCAGAAATTTCACGTTGCTGGCGAGCCACACACAAACCAAAGACCGGGACAGTTCAAAGGGTTCCGCATCCATCCGAATTTGCCCCACAGACAGAGAAAGTTCCTGTTAAACACATGATTTGCAACTGAGTAAAACCAGCAAAACTGTGGTACAGTAGGCCTATCTGTATCATGGCCTAAGCTACTTCCTGAGCTATTGGGGGGTTCAATTCTTACCTGTGGAAGAATGTTCTTGGAAATGACTCGATATACAACGGTAAGCAAAAGTCCAGAAACTATCTCCGCAGATACAATCTGACTTTCGGGCGCTGGTGTTGCGGCTGCCATTCTTCTGAAGTTTCTGTTCATATTGTCGCGCTACGCGGTCTGAGTTTTGCTTAGTCTTCTCATCAATGTTGGGAATCTGAGACCGTGCGTGGCAAGGCATATATACAAGGCAGAAATTATAAAACAACGGGCTGACTAGTTACGAAACTCCGGCCGCCAAGTTGAGTAATAGGCATGCTTTCGCTCGTGCGTTTGTTATGAAAGCCGGCCAATCAAATCCCTGCATTTAAACGTCACCAGTCCGTCCCGAGCGCGAGTTTGCGAAACATAGCACGATATTGCGCCCATCCGCGTTTGGCGTCTCCGGTTGGCTACAACGGCTCCCTTGTTCCTCCCCTCTGGCGAGTTTGCGAAAGATAGGGCGATGTTGCGTCCACCCGCGTTTCTCGTCTCCAATTGGCCACAGCGGTTCCCTTGTGCCTCCCCTCTGATGTGATGGGGGATGTCAACTCGCGCTCAAGGCAGGCTTGCAGAACACTTATGTATAAATAATTTGGCCCATCTCTTGAAACAGATAGCCTACATGAGTCATATACACTAAAAGTAAGCTAACAAACAAAAAGTGTTTAAATGCCGTGTCCCATTTATTTGTATTTAATTACCTGGTTTGGCATAGCCTATCTCTTGAAACAGATGTAGTAGCCTAGAACAAACAAAAGTAGGCATAACCAACGATGCAGTGAGCTCCAGTATTTAGGGTATAGCCTACAAATGACGTTACAATTTTATTTTACATTATACTAACTGCAGGAAACTCCCGTGTTTATACTACAAATGCCATGTCATTGTATTATGGTTTGGCTCATCTCTTGAAACAAAAGCAGGCCTACCCGACGATGCAATGCAAATGACGTTTAGTACCATTTCATTTTATTCACATTATCCAATCCTCTTGGATGAGGTAAGTTGTCCACCCAGTCCATGGCACAAATGTGGCACCACCAGTTATACTTCACGACGTCGCTGGCAAGCTACATACAGACGCGCGCACACGGAATAAATTGAATCGCTGATAGTCCATTGATTGAGACTCTATCTCATGATTTTTTTTATTACCGGTAGGCTATTACAAAACTCTAACTGCGCCTATGTTTCGAACCTGGGCTGAAATGGTGTGATGGCCAGGCAGACCCCCTGTTGTGTGTGCTCTTTTCTGAGGGGACTCCAACTGAATTGTTAACATATGTTCATATTTGAGAACACAGACTCAAATCTATGTGGAGCCGAACATTGTAAGGATGTGCATCCTATGCAGCAGGGGAAAATTGGCTGCAGCTACCATTTTGTTCCACAAGGTGATGCAGTCTCTTTGTGTGATATTCTCCTGCAGGTCAATCAGCTCAGTTTGGAGTGCTGCAGCTTGGATCCAGGTCAATACTTGGTTTGCCTCTGAAGTGAACTCGCACACATTTCTGACAAGAAATGGGTTTCCAATGCACAGGGGGATTTTTCCAAGAATGAACCCATCAAATCTTGTTTAGAAGTTGTCAATCATCCTCTCCACAAAAGTGCTACGTTTTTAATGGACATCTTTGTCTTTGGTCTGCTCCAAAAGTTTGGGGAAATGGAGCAATTCTTACTGTAAATATCAATTAAAAAATCATTATTATCTGCTTTTCAAATGATTGTTATCAGGACAATTATTATGATTATGATGATGATGATGATGATGATGATTATTATCATTATTATCATTATTATTATTATTAGCAGTAGTAGTAGTAATAGTGATAGTAATTAGTAGGCCTAGTAGTATTATTGTTATTATTTTAAAAGGGCATGACATTTATACAAAAATATTTGATGTGTGTGGCAGACGTGTTAAACATGGCATGTTAAACAGCCTACATGTAACAGGCTGATATCGCATCACACCCCTTCCCTTGGAGCTTCAGATTCAGGTCATTTATGTGCATGAAGTATAAAGCGGTGACAAATGCCTTGCAATCATCACATGGAAATCATAACCAAACATCTTCTATAAGAGTAAGATAACCCAAACTCCGCTCACCCAATGCACAGGAGTGTGTTCAAGTTTGGTCTCCTAAGGGGGTGTTGTGCCCTCCTTCTTCTTGTCTTTTTCTGGCATTTGGTGAAGACTTGCATGAGATGTGCGCTACCGCCATCTTGCCAAGGGAACTCCATTCATTCTCAACCGCAAGACTCCAAAGGTCTCAAAGGTGATAAGGCGCTGTTATGATTTCCATGCAGGCGCGGTCCTTGCATTGAGGCGTTGCTAGGCAACCGCCTTAGGCCCCATCCAGCTCAGACCAGCTGTAGGGGCCCCCTCTGCAAATTTCACATAGGCCTATGGCTGGTAATTGGGGCCCTTGGACAGTTATTCACAGATAAATGGTGATTTTCATAAATAATGAATTTTGTATGTTTAAATTGGAAACAAGAACAATACAATACATTACAAAAAAAAATACAGATTCCGTGCACCCCCTCTCTTTCGAGTTAAAATGGAATATTCCATCCATGCGTGCCATGTGCGCCAGGCGAGTCCCTGAACATTCAACAATGTCTTAAATAAGGAGGATAACTGTCAAGCTCCACACTCAACAACCTCTTCAGTAACCTACTAGTAGACTACACACAGCGTCACCACTCAAATGAAACAAAACAACCATAGAAAAAAACCTGAACACCAGCAATCCCCTGAATTTTTTTGTTAAAGCTGTGAGAAGTGCAGGCAAGAAAGCAACTCGTGCATTGAGCGTGGAGTAGCCAAGGTTAACCGCTTAACCGCTTAACAGAGAGCGCGCTTTTCGGTTTATTCAGTAGGCTTAAATATCTCCTTGATTAGTTTTTGAAAGTTGGGATGTCTGTAACATCCACAAAGACACCTGAAAACGCCAAATACCTGCAAACCGCTGTTCTCTCAGAAAAGAGTGTGCACCTGTCACCGACTCTGTCTACTTCCCACAGCGACATTTAAAAGTCTCCCATGAAATCCAACATCCAACATTTGAGAAGTGTAGGCAAGATGGCAACTCGCGCATTGAGCGCGGAATTGGCTTCTTCTATTAGATTTCACAGGCACGCGAGCGAGGGGAGCGTGAAGGCTGTGTTTCTGTTTAACCTGACTACACGCGCGTCTCTTCTCAATGGGTCTGCGTCTGTTCAGATAGGCTTGGGTCAGGGCGACCGCTTGACAGAGAGCGCGATTTTCAGTTTGTTCAGTAAATATCTCCTTGATTAGTTTTTGAAAGTTGGAATGTAACATCCACGAAGACAATATCCACCTGAAAACGCCAAATGCCTGCAAACCATAATTCTTCTGTCAGAAAACAGTGTCCACCTGTGGCTTATCCTATGCTACTGTCTACTCCCCACAGCAGCATTTAGAAGTCCTCCATGAAATCCCAAACCAACGTTACTTCAAATAGGTGACAGCAAGCATACACATATGAAATACCACTTCAGTGAGGGGGAAAATCACTCTGCTCTCATATTTAACCCTATTCAGACTGGGCTTTTTTGGCATTCCTGGGCCTGGGGGGGGGGGCTCTTTTGACCCCCCCCTCATAACTCATGAACGGAATACAGTATGACTACGAAACTTGGGGGAGATGATCTACCCATGGACATCTATGAATGACATAATTTTTGTGTAATTATCTGGTATTATGACGTCATTATGACATCATTATCTTGTTATGCCCAAAATCTCGCCATAATGTATTTTCCATCAAATTTAGGTAATGCACTTGAATTTTAATGATTTTAAGCTTCAAACCACTTAAATACTCACAAAGTAGTCTGATGCTAATGGAAATAACAAAAAAATATGAAAATATATGGCGTCGTAAATATGGTAAAGTGATTTTTGGTCAGACATACCTGTCAGAAAACCGTTGCCATGGCAACGGCAAAAATGATAAACCTAATCTTTCGGTACTTAACTGTAGCCAACTAAATGTTAGGAAAAGTCACAAAGTTTCGTGGTCATAGCTTAAGTCGTTAAGGAATTATATGACATCAAAGTTGGTGCGGATAGGTTAAGTGAAAATGGGATTACAGAAAATGTCACATTTTAGTTTGTTCAATTTTTGCATGAAAAGATTCAATTATACATTGAAATCTGTCAAGAAAGGGTTGTTTTTTGTTTGTAATTATTTATTTTTTATGGAAAATCGTGATTTTAAAAAATCGAAATAAAGATTTTATGAATTAAAAAATGTGATATGAAATGGGCCGATGGGCCCCCTAGCTAAATTCGCCTTAGGCCCCCAAATTGCTAAGTCCGCCACTGTTTCTATGTGATGTTTGCGAGGCATTTCTCGCTGCTTGATGCTTCGTGCCCAAAAAGAAAAGCAGCTTCACAGATGTTTTTGTGGTTCGTTGGTCTAAGGGTATGATTCTTGCTTTGGGTGCGAGAGGTCCCGGGTTCAAATCCCGGACGAGCCCTGTATGCAGTGCAGTTGGCGGTGCCAATCATTTGCTGTCCTGCGACAGGTAAGGCTAACTTTCATGTGATTATTGCTCAGTGTCTACGTGCAAAAAGTACGTATGCGAGGATAGTCATCATGGCTCGTTGGTCTAGGGGTATGATTCTCGCTTAGGGTGCGAGAGGTCCTGGGTTCAAATCCCGAACGAGCCCCACATTCTGTGAGGTCAGAAAGTCTGGCTTTGGACGCGTGTCCCGTTGCCACAGGACACCATGCCGCCCGGAACCGCGCAGCTTCCCGGAGGCTGTTGGCAATCTGAACTGTGTTGAGGAAAAACCGAGCATTGAACCAATCACCGCCTGGCTCATTGATCTAGGGCAGTGTTTCCCAACCAGGGGTACGTGTACCACTAGGGGTACGCGAGCACACTGCAGGGGGTACTTGGAAAAGTGTTATTATAAAAAATGTATAAAGCAGCCACATCTGGGGTGAATTTCTCAAAACCAAAGTTGCTAACTGCAGTAGCTACTTTGCTGTTTTCAATGCATTTTCCCATTGCCAACTACCAAAGTTGCTAACAGGCTAACAACTTCTCTTTTGAGAAACTCACCCCAGCACAGAGAAAATGATATAGAAAATTAATTAGGGGGTACTCATAGCACAACTAAGAAGCTTAGGGGATACGCAAGACAAAAAAGGTTGGGAAACACTGATCTAGGGGTATGATTCTCGCTTCGGGTGCAAGAGGTCCCGGGTTCAACTTCCGGACAAGCCCTCCTGTCCTTGGCAGCGATATTCCAACTCTCTCCCTTGACACAAAGTGGCCACATGGTGATAAGGCGCTGTTATGATTTCCATGTGATGATTGCGAGGCATTTCTCTCCGCTTGATGCATCGTGCCGAAAAAGCAGGTTCACAGCTGTTTTTGTGGCTCGCTGGTCTTGGGGTATGATTCTCGCTTTGGGTGCGAGAGGTCCCGGGTTCAAATCCCTGACGAGTCCTGTATGCAGTGCAGTTGGCGGTGCCAATCATTTGCTGTCCTGCGACAGGAAAGGCTAACTTTCATGTGATTATTGCTGAGTGGCTTCGTGCAAAAAGTAAAAATGCCAGGATAGTCGTCATGGCTCGTTGGTCTAGGGATATGATTCTCGGGTGCGAGAGGTCCCGGGTTCAAATCCCGGACGAGCCCCACATTCTGTGAGGTCAGAAAGTCTGGCTTTGGACGCGTGTCCCGTTGCCACAGGACAAGATGCCACCCGGAACCGTGCAGCTTCTTGGAGGCTGTTGGTAATCTGAACTGTGTTGAGGAAAAACCGAGCATTGAACCAATCACCGTCTGGCTCGTTGGTCTAGGGGTATGATTCTCGCTTCGGGTGCGAGAGGTCCCGCTTTAAATCCTCAGTGGCTACGTGGAAAACGTACGTATGCCAGAACGGTTGTCATGGCTCGTTGATCTAGGGGTATGATTTTCGCTTAGTGTGCGAGAGGTCCCGCGTTTAAATCCCGGACGAGCCCCACATTCTGTGAGATCAGAAGTCTGGCTTTGGACATGCACTTGTTAAGGCATCACACAACTTTGCACACATTTAACGTATGACTAGTTTTAATAAAAGGAAATTTAATCCATTATGACATTTAGGCTATATGACAGCATTGGTAAAGCAACTTAAAATTATGGTTAGCTACCAATGCCACTTTTTCTTCCCCATTACAAACATATTTTACACCATTTAAAGGTGCAGTGTGTAATATTCTTATTAATTCATTTCCATAATTTATGCTTCCCTTTTACAAAGGTTCCCTTTTTCATTTACCACCACCATCAAATTATTCAGTTCCTTATGACTGGGGAAAAATGCACTTTTAATACACTGAAAGGTGGATCTTCCCCACGTCTGCCATTTTGACTTTCCACATAGACTAGTGTTGTAAATTTGCATAATGTATGTAGGCTACATTTATGATGCAAATGAATATGCCTATCTTTATCTGCAAATCTTACTATACTATTAATTTATTAGTTATTATATTAGTCTATTACATTTTTCATGTAATAGCAGTTTTCAAGATCAAATAAATATTCATGGCCCAGTCCCATG
This sequence comes from Engraulis encrasicolus, assembly GCF_034702125.1. Classification (NCBI taxonomy): domain Eukaryota; kingdom Metazoa; phylum Chordata; class Actinopteri; order Clupeiformes; family Engraulidae; genus Engraulis; species Engraulis encrasicolus. Next base: position 54,076,427 of record NC_085859.1, on the reverse strand, counting down.
GCCTTCATTTTCAACCATTTAATGCACCTGACCCAACAGATTGAAACAATGACAGAGAATGTCATAACTTTTGAATTAAACTACATACAGAGACAAATTAACACATTTTCCCATACAATATTGACCTGAGGAATGAATTTAAGTTGTTGTTTTTGACTTTTGACAACATTTAAACAGCATATTTGCTCAGAAACAACAATAAAATGACCCAAAATATGTAGACACTCAACTATCTTTTCATTCTTTTGAGTTTTGTTGTCTTTTGTTCACCACCTCCTCTTCCTTTATCATTTGCAGTGCAAATGTGAGTATTATTTCAATTTATTTGTTTAGGGGGATAGCCCCTTGAGATAGGATATTTCGTTTTCGAGGGGGTCCCCACGACAAACAATATAGTACAGAAACAAGAACAGATACTAAAACAAAAAACAAAAACAAAAACAGAACACTGATCAGGACAACACTTTCACACATACAGTACGTTCACACAAAGTCTCCCCCACTCCCACCCCAACGTCGCCACCCTAGAGAGAATAACAATTGGTCAAAACATGGCAGTATTAAGCCTACACACTTACAAAGTATAATATTCAGTATGTAGCATACAGTAGTACTCAGCACATCAGCATAAGACATATACAGACACCTAATCATAATAATTATTCAAAAACCTTGATATTTGGAGTTCTCCTGTAAGTAGGAAAGGAGGGAGAATTTGAATGAGTGAAAGGAGGCTATGGATCTGATATGCCCCGGCAGACTATTCCAGTCGTAGGGCGCTCTAAATTTAAACGCCCGTCTACCAATCTCCTTTGTAATATTTGGTACCGTGAACGTGGGGTGTTCAGTGAGCCGTAGTCTATGGCTAGGTCTGTGTGAGATTAGATAGCCTTTAAGATATTGGGGAAAGTCAAGGTACACACATTTAAAGATAAACTGATACCAGTGAAACTGTCTTCTGGCTTTTGGTGATAGTACGTTCAGGGAGTCATACAGTAGACAGTGATGGGTCCTAAACGGACATCTAAGAACAAATCTACACAAGTTATTATAGGCTACAGTTAAAGGTTTCAGATTTGAGTCTGAGGTGTTTTGATAAACAACATCAGCATAATCTAACAATGGGAATATTAGTGATTTAACGATTCTCAACCGTGTTGGTTGAGAGAAGCAGTTTATTGATCGATACAATAAACGTAGACAATTATTAGTATTTTTAACAACAGTGATAATGTGATGCCTGTATGAGAGTTGCGAATCAAGCCATAGTCCTAAATATTTAAATTCTTCGACTTGAGCCAGTATTGAACCATCAAGGAATTTAAGAGAAACAGAAGGGGTATGTGATGGTGATCTGGTAGGAAACAACATGCAGTAGGATTTTTTTGTATTCAATAGTAAAAAGCCCATTGGGAAACTCCAACTCCCATTGTCATTGTGACACAGCACTCCACAGCACACAAGTGAACACTGCACACTGCACACAACGAAATTGCATTTATGCCTCACCCGTGCAAGGGGGCAGCCCTCAGTGGCGCCCCATGGGGAGCAGTGCGGTGGGACGGTACCATGCTCAGGGTACCTCAGTCATGGAGGAGGATGGGGGAGAGCACTGGTTGATTACTCCCCCCACCAACCTGGCGGGTCGGGAGTCGAACCGGCAACCTCTGGGATGCAAGTCTGACGCCCTAACCGCTCACCCATCACCTAGTAGGTGGTTGGACTGGAACCAGTGTTGCATGGCAACAAAGTTAGACTGTAATGAGGACTGGATCTTAGAAACCAACACATTAGATGTGTATATCACAGTGTCATCAGCATATAAATGAATATTACAGTCTGAGCAGATTTGAGGAAGATCATTTATGAATAGGGAAAATAAAAGTGGCCCCCAAGGAAGAGCCCTGAGGGACACCCTTCACCATTAATACAAACTGAGACAGAGAGCCATGTAGGGAGACACGTTGACGCCTACCATGGAGATAAGAATTGAATCAGAGAATCGCTTCCTTAGAAAGGCCTATTGCATGTAGTTTGTCTAGAAGCATGTAATGATTAACCATATCAAAAGCCTTGGAAAGATCAATGAATATGGCACCCATCGACATGTTGTTGTCTAATGCAGATGATACATCATTAGTAAATTTAGTTAGGGCAGTGGTAGTAGAGAAATTAGGTCGAAAGCCAGATTGATATGGAGACAAAATAGAGGAATCATTAATATATTTGAATAATTGTTTGAATACTAACTTCTCAAACGCCTTTGGTACGCTACTAATAATAGATCAAAGAAAGCTCCCGCACACTGTTCACATTTGCATGGTTTAATGCAACGTTTCGGTCTACTGACCTTCTTCAAGCAATTCAAACCGCTACTAATAATAGAAATGGGCCTATAATTATTGGGATCCTGGGGATCCCCTCCCTTGTGTATTGGTGCAACACGGGCAGATTTCCACATTGGTGGAACCACACCGGTGGATAACGATAGGTTAAATAAATTGGCTAAAGGAAATGCAAGTACATGAGAGGCAACCTTAATGAACCTGACCTCCAATCCATCAGGATCCATTCCACTGCCAACCTTTAAGTCGGAAATTGCCTGCTGGACATCTGTAGGATATATTGTCGAGAAATCAAAGGAGCTACCTTGCATTTTACATGAGCTTAGATATGAGAAATTAGAGCATTGGGTATTGCAGATGCTGGAGAAATGCTGGTTAAATGCATCAGCAATTGCAGTGGGATCGCTAATAACACTGTCATTGAATTAAATTTTTGTAGGCATGTTTTTAAAGGAATTATGAAGTAAGGAGTTAAGATTTTTCCAGAACTTTTTGGGATTGCCAAAGTTACTAGACAGAGCATTTTTATAATAATTTGATTTAGCGTTCATTGTTTTAGTTGCACAGATATTTCTTAACTTTTTATAGGTATTGAAATCATCTTCATTTTTTGACTGTCTATACTTCTGCCATGCAATATCCCTCTGTTTAAAGGAGTATATTAGATCAGTTTGAACCCATGGTAAATGATTGCCCTTTACCCTAACTGATATCCAAGGGGCATGTTTATCAATGACTTTAATGACTTCAGTGTAGAAGAAGTTCCAGGCATCCTCGATGTATGGTATGAGATGAAGCCTGTCCCAATTAATGTCAAGTAAGTCTTGGATGAAGTTTTCTGCATTTAAGTGTCTCAATTGTCTCACTCTGATGAGCTTGGGGGGCAAGCGAGGTCATTTAATTTTCCACACAGAGTAAATCATAGAGTGGTCACTAAAGTAGTCTGATAAAACACCAGAGTCAATAATTCAAAAAAAAAGTTCAAAGTTCAAAGTACTTTATTTGCCATTTGTGCATAAACTAGTAGTCCAAGCACATAGGAACTTTTGTGCAGGCCCTCTGAGTCAATAAATAGAATTAAATAGAAAAATAGGAAGACAAAATACATTAAAAAGTGATAAAAAATAAAAGAGATCAAAAGAATAGTAATAATTTAAAAAAGGTGGATCAAATGTTCTTTTTTGCCATCAGTCTCACTGTTACTGGGAAGAAACTGTTGAAAAACCTTGCTTTTCTGGTAGGAATGCTGTCCGCTCTACTGTGTCTCAGTTTGTATGTGCAGTTCTTGTGTTTGAGCAGAGAGTTAGCTGGATGAATTCTATTGGCATGAGTGACCAGGATCCAGTCCAGTAGAGACTTAGATCTATCGACAACTCGCGTAGGTTCAGATATTAGTTGAGTCAGGTTTAAACTTTCAATATAATGTTGATTATTTAGTGATGAGTGGTCAAGCCAGTTAATATTAAAATCACCAAGAATAATCATCTCATTAGAGTTGCATACTGAATTGATAGTGTTACCAATACACTGTATTGACTCGGCCACAGAGTTTGGTAGTCTATAAATATTTCCTATAATCAGTTGCTTATTAGTGTGAAAAATAACTTTAACAAAAAGACATTCAAAGTGAACTGGTTTTTCATTTGGGATTACAATATCAGAAAGTAAAGTTGAGGAGACATAGGTAGCAACGCCCCCGCCTCGGGAACCTCTGTCAGCCAATAAAGGGAAATAGTCCAGAAATCACAAACGCGAGGATCAAGTTGAGTGTGGTGTTTAATGACAGACACCGGGTGAACAGTACAGCAATAAGCCCGACCGGTCTATATCCGGCCGGCTGGTTACGTCATCACAGGTAACATCCTAACACTCCTGGCGCTACCCTCTTTTCTTCAAAATATTACCCCCCCCTGTGAAATACCACCACCCAAGAGTCCCACAAATATCAAAGATTATCATAAACACATCAATCAATAATCAACAAGTAGTCCTCAATGTGACACATAATCACCCAGTCTCTGAGGCATGCGTCGCGACCTTCCAGAGCGCCTGGGCATGCTCTCCGGTAGGGGCACGTCGTCTAGCATGCCATCGGGGTAAGCCAGCGCGTGCGTGTCACCACTTGGCACTGACTCCTCTTGGTTCACGTCGTCACGTGGCAAGTACGAGTCAGCAGGAGGCTCTGCGATTGCTGGGGGCGTATCAGGGACCTGTGGTGGAGGGTCCTCCGACCCTCATCGGAATCGTCGCTAGTTCCAGGGCACTCGGGCTGTCGGCCCACTCAGGGTGCTGGTTGCGTCCTCCACTCTGTAGCAATCACTCAGCTTGACTCTGTAGGAGGTGCGGCGCAACTGGGACCCAGCAAACTTCTGAATGTTGCACCATGCTCCATCTACCCGACGACCAGGTACCGGTCCCGTGCTTTGGACTTGTTGCGATCCCCGTAAAGGTAGACAAGATCTCCTGAGTGCACAGGGATAGGCACAGGCACACGACCAGATGGTGTCTTGGACCTCATACTGTGAGGGTGGTTGGAGACCCGCTGCGAGTGCTGTGACATGATGAGATCCTGGTCATCAACGGGCAGTTGTCTGTGGAGAACTGGTCTCTCTGGAACAACATTTCGCGGGCAGCACAACCCACGAGACCTCACCCGACTGTTCAGGCGTGCAGTGGCGAGGGAGAAGCAGCAAGGGGTAACAGCTCTGCAATTAGGCTCAATGCGCAGAATCTCACCCTGGAGTTCTTGGATAGCTCGCTCGGCAACAGGGTTTTTGTTGATATTCTTGACCCTTCCCACTTCGATGGACACCCTGTGCTTAGACAGGGTCTCGTCCCCAGCCAGTGCGGCGAAGCCTGGCGCTGGGTCAGTTCTGACCACTGCTGGAGGGACCGTCGAGAGGACAGAGCCCCACACACAAGCGGAGCAGGGCTTCCCTGAGAGTCCTCGCGGCGCTCGTCTTCAATGAGGGCGGCCATGGTAAATGATGTGACACACTCTCGAACCACAAGAATGCACTGCCGCTCCCGCCTGAAGACATTCTGCTGCGAAAGCTGAGCCCACGACTTCGGGAGGATCACCGGTTGTCTGGTCGCGCACGAATACTGGTGCTTTTCTCAGCGCCACACACTGGTGGCACCCATCGGTGATGCGCCGCATAGTAGAGTCCATGTCCAACGCATAGAAGTAGCGCTGTACAACAGTCTTCAACTGGCCGTACGTAGGGTGGTCCAGAGTGATGTGAAGTGCGGTGAGTAAACCATCCAGAACAGACCTGGGCACGATGATGCAGTCTGTCGAAGCGGCAAGGGGAGTGTGTCGACGAACGACCAAGAGGCCGTCCTTGGCTACTGTAGCGACGTTCAAGTACGCTTCACATCACGGATTGGTCAGTTTCTTTGAAGGCCTTGTCCCCTGACGGAGATGGGCCCCCGTCCTCCTGAGGTCAGAGCAGTCTGACTGTATAGCCAGCCATGCTGACCTGCTGGTGAAGGGTAACTTCTGGGACCCTCCTATGACGTCACTCAAGCTGACCTGGCCAACAACAGCCTCGGCAGTGGAACGGACAAAGGTGCAGACTTGGCACACCGGGCTGGTGCACTCTGGTGCATTGCGGCTGGCAAAGTCAGATGGCAGAATGGCTGCACCTGCCACATGACGTATCTGGACCTGGAAGCGGCTGGCCGTGGAAAGGAACGTGGTGACCCGTGGGCTCGCTGAGAGAATTCTCCTCCTCTACACAGCTTTTCAAAGGCCTGCACACAGGGTTTACTGTCAGTTAATACACATGCCTTCAGAGCAGACTGTATTATGTACGGTGCAAAGTGCTTCACGGCAGCAGCGATGGACAAGGCCTCGACTTCACACGGCAGCCAGGACACCTGAGTCTTACGCAGCTTTGCACTGAAATATCCTGCAATCTTCACGGTGCTCTCCCGAGTGACGTAGAGCGTAGCACCCAGCCAGGCTCCCTGACTGCACCATCCGTAACAATCCACAGCTGATCTTCAGGCTGGGGCAGGGTGATGGCGTGATGTGAAGACAGCGCATTCTGTGCACGTTTGAAAGCGCTGAGCACCTCTTCTGACCAGTGAATGATGTCCTTGGACTCACGCCCAGCAATGGCGTCATCCAGGGGGGCGAGCACACTTGCGCAGTCCTTGAGCACACGAGTAACAGCACCTTGTATGCCCGATGAACGAGCGCAGCCCCGTTACAGTCTTTGGTGCAGGGCATGATGCCAGGGCAGACACGCGGTGTGGACTGGCCTGGATAGTTCCCTGTCGCCACACCCAGCCCAGGATGGTGGTCTGTACTGGAGCAACGGTGGTCTTGGTGGCTGACAGATGTAATCCGCATTGTCGCAACGCTGACAGCACTCTCCTCCACACTGCTGCCAGGCCCTCAAGCGTGTCTGCTCCACAATAAAAGTCATTGGCTACTTTGGCGACCTGTCCTTGTTCCAGCAGCTCCCCGAACACTCTGCATGTCAGCTCCTCCAGTGCCGTTTCAGACCCTGGCATGCCCATCGCACTTCGCACATAGACACGCACGCCCTTGAATGGAGTGACGACACCACAGTACTTCCATGAGTCTCTGGATAGCGAGATCTGATAGAAGGCTGTTGTTTGTCTGTCGCGATGATGTATCTCCACTGGGCTATCAGACGAAGAGTCGAGTTGACATCTGGCATCAGTGAGGGCTGTGGCTTACTGTACCGTCCGACGTCGGCGAACGCTGTGACAAGTCGGAAGCCGCCATCAGACTTCTTGACGAGGAACGAGGGGTTAACGTACTCAACATCAATTGTCAACATCTTCTGGCTTTCTGAAGACCCCCATCTCCTCCAACGCGTCGAACTGTGTCTGGAGCTCCTGAAGCTGGCCTCTGGAGTATTGTGGCACCCTGCCTTTGCGCTGTGGGGGTTGGACTGGCCCCATATGCACTCTGGCTTGGAAAGGACCAACGGCGCCATTGTACCCCTTAAAGTGTGGGTCAAACACCTCGTCAAATTCCCTGTGCAGAGCACAGAAACTGTCTCTAATGTCTGGAGGCATTATGTTGTCTGGGTCCAGACGCACAAGGCTGGAGTGCGTAGCGGAGCGGTGGAGAGGTGAATTGGCTGACACAGGCATGTGGGGTGGTGTGACCGTCGCGTCGCTAGAAGAGGGCACATAAGTGGGACGCACTTGCAGACATGGGCATTTCGGCATACCAGCTGTGGCTGCCCGGTGAAGTTGGGGATGCGGATTTTCCCAGACACACTCCTCACCATGGCAGGCGCAGGCCACTGCTGTGTGTCGGTCAGTTCTTGACAGGTGCCCACGTGAGGCTCGATGGCCAGCTCTTTGTCCCCGTCGCACAAGTCGGGAGGGAGATCCAGCTCGATGTACTCCCCGGGCCACACTGTAGCTCTAGCATGGGCGCGTATCACGTGGGCGCGCCGCACAGCGTGTCTGTCTGTGGCCATGGTCTGTGACCCATAGCTGTAGATGTTGTCACCCAGACACACCTGGTGCTTGGCAGGTCTGACTGACACATCGTTTTGTGTCATGAATGGGATGCCAGCTAAAATGTCTGAATCAAGATTTTCCACTACCCTCAAAGTAAAGTCTCTGATTGTCTCTTTGGAAGTAAGTCCGTGTTTCCCCCATGACCCTCAAGGGGGACGAGCCATCTGCCTGGTGCGCAGACTGTGTACTGCTTGTAACTGTAATGCCCAGTCTCGTAGCACAGGAGGCCCTCATCATGTTGCCAGTGGCTCCACTGTCAATGGTGAGTCGCACAGGGAGGTGGTTGTGAAAGGCATCAAGATAAGGGGACTGTTTTTATTAAACACACGCTGCACGAGAGAGGGCGACGCAGCTTCATCCTCTTCAGCGCAGTCTGACGCATCACTCTGCCCGTCGAGTACCCTGCGGGCCTTTGCCATGTATGACTTGTCATGAGGAGGGAGAAAGGGGCACTTACTGAGAAAATGGCTGTCTGGCCTCCTGGCCTCTCTGCACAGTGGACAGGCTCTCTCTTGCCGGCCAGGGAAACTCTCCTTTTGGGGCGCTCGGACACAGCAGCTCGCATTGCCCTAGCATCCTCAGAGGCCTGCACCTCCTCCAGCAATGACTCCAGGGCTTGTGAAATTTCGGGCTTTATGGAGGCTAGTGTGCGCGACCTCAGTTCAGTGTCATACCGCTGTTTTACCAGCCTAGGCAAGTCAGTGTGTATCAAACGCAGCCATGTAAGCACAATAAAGTTCTCCAAAGAGGGGGAAAGTTCTTCATCTTCTGTCACAGCAACCCCCATATGGCTAATGCCACAGTCTTTATGCAGTAAATTATCCTCCATAAATGCCATTAGACGTTGGTATAAGTCCTCAGGTCTTTCATTAGGCTCTAACTTTATAGCAGCAAAGTCAATGAAATGAGCCCCAGTGCACTGAAAGCCATAGTGCTGGCGAATTGTTTGCCATATTTGGTCAGCAGAAGTTGAATTTTTCACAATAGAAAGGCGTGAAATTACGGGGCAATAATTTGCGATCTGTCCGAGCATCAGTTCAAGCATGCTTACTTTGCGTTGCCGTGTACGGCGCTGCGCAGCAGGCACAGGCTCCGCATCATCAGTAAATCCTCTGAATGGCGAAGCTTTGGACTTCTTCTCCCACTGCACGCCGCTGACCAGGAACGGAGCAAACTCATTATCCAACGACAGCGTGTAGAGTAAATTCTGCCGCCAGTTCTCGAACGAATTCACTGTTTCAATCTTCGTCAAACACCACTGCTTCGGTGCTCTGTGTGAAGCCGCCATGTTGACCTACTTTCACCGTCGCGTCTTGGAGATGGCTTTTATAATCCACCTGTGATTCCCTCAGACCGGACACCGAAGCCCACGCGGAGTTTAATCCATCTTCATTTGGAAACGTGAGTTCGAGAAGCGCTGCCACCACGCCAATAAAGGGAAATAGTCCAGAAATCACAAACGCGAGGATCAAGTTGAGTGTGGTGTTTAATGACAGACACCGGGTGAACAGTACAGCAATAAGCCCGACCGGTCTATATCCGGCCGGCTGGTTACGTCATCACAGGTAACATCCTAACACTCCTGGCGCTGTACAGAACATAACCATCCAGTTTTACTTCCTCATCTGGAATGTCATTGTTCAGCCATGTCTCAGACAGTGTGATGACACTCGGATTATTATACACAAGCCAGGACCTTAAGAGATCGACCTTATGTGTGAGACTTCTAATATTAAGATGAATTACAAATAGGCCTTTACCCATGTTGACTATTCAGGGATAATGAAAAAGAGTGAACGGCGCTGGTGTACAGATGGGGAGGAAGAGAACACACACACACACACACACACACACACACACACACACACACACACACACACACACACACACACACACACACACACACATACGACTACACAAATACCAACATAATGGGCCATGGCATCAGAAAATGCAGGGCGCCTTCAGGTGCTGCCCACTAATAACTATTATGAAGTGAAGTGGCTGAAACCAAGCATTACAGTCTTACACTTTTATTGTCCTAGTTTCATATAATATGCTCTCCACAAGCTAGAGTAAGATCAGACCATCTACTACCCTCCACGGAGACGGATTCCTCATGGCCTTTGGCAGACTGATTGACGGAGTCAACAGTCGGCTTTTCGCCTAGGCTAGGCTACACCTGCAATTCACGTCAGATTGATGAATTCCAATCACAGCAGATTACCGACGGCATGGCATGGCATGGAGGAGGTCTTCTGCCCAGCACTTGCTCTTGTGGTGCTGCGTGGCTGCCTGACAAAACGTTTGTTCCCGCGATGGTTTAACGCCATGTGACACGACTGCGGCGCAGAGGTCACTCCCTTATGCTGCGTCGTGAACGGAAATTCTAACCAGGATGCCTCACGCAGACACAGTGAGCATGCTCGCTGCCTAGCAAATTTGCTGCCTGGCTGAAAAAACGCCATCATGAACGACCTTAATAATTGCATTTGCACCAAATTAAAGATGACAGACGACGTACTGGAAGCAAGTTGGCTGCGACATGTAGTAGTTAAGTGCATTTATCACTTAACCCCGAAAAAATTCTAACAAAAGGTTTCTCAGTGGTTTACAGTAGTATCAGATGTAATTAACAACATACTAAAAGTCTACCAAAATGTGACCTCAGGAAAGGCCTCATTTTCAAGATGGCCGCCACTGGGGCCTTAAATTCACTATTACCTTAAGACTCGATTAGAGAAGACTCCGACAAGTGAGAGAAGTTACAGAGGGCTCCGGAGAGGTGGCTGCGGCCGAGCAGCTGTGCAGGAGGGGGCCGTGGGGAGGCTCTACTGGTAACCGGACAGAACCAGGAAAGCAGCGGTGGGGTACGTGAAGTTGATCCTATGGATCCAGACGACGGAGGCCTGTGGCGTGATGGAGGAAGCGTTGGCATACTGCCCGGTGGTGCGCGCCTCGAGCGCAGGTCTGATTTACCGCGTTGGAAACACCGGAGGGGTGAAAGGACGTTCACCCCTCAATGACTTAAGTAACCGATTCATACCCAAATGCTCTGATGTCTGTGACCTCCCATTGAAGCCCCGCTCCCGGAATGCACAGGCTGCGCCGGGCCACTGCCCTCCTGCTCTCTCTCTCTCTCTCTCTCTCTCTCTCTCTCTCTCTCTCTCTCTCTCTCTCTCTCTCTCTCTCTCTCTCTCTGCCTTCCACTGGGCTAGTAAACACAGTGCGATAGTTATTATTATTCATGTAAAACTGCCTACACCAGCCACGCTAGAGTGGAGTGCTGTTCATCAAGTTATTGTGTGCTTTTGTACTGGTTTTGCCGAGTAGCCTAACTAGACCCGATTGCAGTGTTTTTTAATAGCACTTTTTGAGTGAGATTTACGCACGTGTGTTTTAAAACGACACACTCTCTTTGCGTGATGCCTCAGCAGTTTTGCACTTTTTATATAAATAAGTAAACTATGTGAATACACAACCCAGAACCCAGGCTGGTAACTCCTCCCTCTGCTCCCCAGTTACACCGAAGAGAGAAGACCCCTGTCTCCAGTCTGCCCTCCCTCTCCAGTGACTGCCACCCCTGCTGCCCACTCCAGCGCACCATGGACTGCTGGACATTAGAGCCCCTCCTGGGCGTAAAAGACTGTGATGGACAACAGAGCCCTCGTGGGCATACAGTGACTGTGGGTTAGGGTAAACATAATTAAAAGAAACTTCAAGAGAGTCCTTGTGCACAAGCCCTCAGTAATGCATGTGCAGGAATTTTGTTCAATAATTAAAAGAACTTTGACTAAAACGTATCCCTTGTCTCCTGGCATGTGTTGTTGTGTGCAGTGTTCTCCTCTGGGTGGTAGTTGGTTAAATGGGGGCGCCGTCCGAAAATATGTGCGCCCCCTACCTGTGACAAATGCATTCCTCTTAGAAAATCACTTCATATAGCCTGTCATAAACATCTGTTCAGTTTATATACAAAGTAGATGCTTTTGCTTAAGTTGCCTATACTATCGCACATTTTGAGAGCCAATAATGGTTGGTTGATTATGTGAATTTCAAAAAGCATTTTTACTTGTTTTGACGTTTTATACATTTGTGTTACCCGATTGCTCCTGTTCACCTACATTTGTTGCACTAGATAAGATATGTGCGTGTACTGCATGTGACCATATTTAATCTTATAATCTCAGATACTGAGTGTGTTTATTGAATTAAAATAAAGTGTAGCCTAAACAAAGAATGCATTATTTGTATTGGGTTTTTATGATATTATTATTAGTAAAGAAAACAGGACAGCACTCCAAGTCTTGTGTTCTATTGCCCGTCAGACGTTTCGGTATTAACCTTCTTCAGTGTCGGGCAAACATTTCACCCAGCAGGTGCACTCAAAATATACAATCAAAGTCCCAAGTGTCCACCCACTGCTTTTCAACCAATCAACATTGTTACATGAAAATATTATTATTATTATTATTATTATTTTTGTTGTTGTTGTTGTTGTTGTTCTTGTTGTTATTTAGTGAGGTATTCTCCCTCCCCTTCAAACGCTGTGACTTTGCTGGATTTCCTTGGGGCAGCTCTGAGTTATGACCCTGCATGGGGTTATTCCTCTTCCTACATGTACCTGTACAGTACGTAGGCCTGTAGGAACGCAGGTAAAGGAGAATTCCAGCAGTTGTATTGTTGCTGACACTAGCCTTGACTTTATACCCGAAGAGGTGTCATTTGTTTTGTTCAGTCTTACTGTGCTCTGCAATAATGATGAGTACATCCACCCTTGAAAAGTGACATTTTGAACAGTATTTCAATGAACACACAAGTTGTTCCCAAAATGGGCATAGTTGAGAAGTCCTGGACTGGGGGAGAAATAGGACCCGGGCCCTTTTGCTTAGAGGGGCCCCTCATGATTAGCGGTGCAGAACTGACTCACCGGTGGGGCTCGCAAATTATTTTTTTCCATCCCTGAAAATAGGGGACCACAAGGGTGCAGGGCCCACCGGTAAATGCCCTCTATGCAGATGGGCAGTCCAGCCCTGCATCTCCACTTTGCCGATGTTGTCTGTCAGAGTAAAGTACCGGTACACACACATCATCCGTCCTACCGTCTTGTCCATATGGATACCACCACCAATCATCTGACTATAAACATAACATACAGTAAACAACAGAAACTCAGTCCAGCCATGTAGTTGAGCTTACGACAGAAAAGTAAGGTCTATAATAATATCTTTCCATTTCCAATATACTATAATACAATATAATATAATGTAATATAATATAATATAATAACATCTTTGCATTTTTGTGATATTTTGTGATCATGTGCAAACGTGAGTGCACCATATGTTAAACTCCCATAGAGAGGATCATGATCCACTTCAGCAGTCTCAGCACATGTTGACAAGGATGTGTCTTTGAGTGAAATTCAGCTTCCTACTGTTAGTGGCATTCATACCCCAAACTATGTCAGTCCTACTATGCTTCACTTTAAGCATTTTTCTTGGTACGCCATCATTTTTTTACCACCACATAGGCTTGACACCATCTACATCAAATTTGTTTATCATGGTTTCATCAGAGACAAAGGATAGGCTATGGATTGCAGGAACCATGTCCGAGTGATCAAATGACAACAAGATGAACAAATTTGCTTTGATTTGTGCAAAGAGAAGTAGGCCTACTCACTTTTGCACCAGCATAATTTTACAAAAAATATAATTATGACCAAAGATATAGCCTATAGGCCTAGCCTAGTAAGGCAGCGGCGGGACGTTCTACATGTCCCCAACACCCCCTTCAGCACGGGGGCAATTGCCATTCCGACATACCTCCACACTTAATCATACCGCCATTCCGACTCCCACGTTAGGCCTACTCTCAGTGTTGCCAAGTCCGCTTATTATAAGCGACCTTGTCACCTTGGGCTTCTTTCTTGGCAGTCCTTTTAAATTTGTCGCGGGTTGCGTTTTTTTTGGGCTTGTTCTTTTCAGGGTTGGGCTTGCTGTTTTCTCCTGCTCTGCCGGTGATTTGAATGTGTTTGGACGCGTTTCTCAATGGCAACTCGTTTTTTCTCACTCATCCTTACAAGTGACCCTACTACAGCATTGGTAACTCTCACTTTCTGTGGTCACTTGTGGGGATTTTAGCTGCCACGCAGACCCCCGCAAAGAGCAAGGTCTTCCCTGACTAGGCACGCGACTGACGACCCACCCCTCCGGTCGCTTCTTTTGGGCTTGTTTTCACGAGGCCCGTCAGTCGCTTCTTTTGGGCTTGTTTTTGGGAAGTCAGTCGCTTATTTGTCGTAGAAAATCTGGCAACACTGGTTACTCTTGTGGGGAGCTGTCCATGCGCGAGCCTACACCTTAAGGGCAGATTATAGTTCAGCAACGGCGCCTGTTGGTTACGGTCGCTAACCACTGTTGATGTTATAGATCTGCGCACGAGGTCTCATGTCGTTAGCCACATTTGGCTACATAGCAACAAGGCTACAGTACAGTAGTCAGACTGCAGGCATTGTGCTGCGAGTGCTAAACTGATGTATTGTTTGTTTGTTACTTACTAATTCAGTCATTGTAGCTTCATTTATTTACACACACTAGAAAGAAAGCATTCATATTCCACAGAATATTGACAGTTTGGCTCTCATAAACTACCGGAGAACTGTGCCGCCACGAGAACAAGGAAGTAGCGAGACGACCAATCACAGCGCCTTTTCTCTGCGACCTTCGCAACCGTCTGTCGCGTAGTCAGAATTTTTTCGAGGCGCGAGACGACGGTTGCAGAGCCTCTGCGCGGGGGGCGTGGTCGCGCACAGACGGTTACACGGGCTCTGCAACCGTCAGCGGCAATAAGTATAAATGCGACGACGGTTGCAGAGCCTCTGCGCGGGGGGTGTGGTCGCGCACAGACGGTTGCACAGGCTCTGCAACCGTCAGCGCCAATAAGTATGAATTGGCCTTAAATTGGCCTTAAACGGTGTGCCCGGAGCTGTCCACGTGCGTGGTTCTGAAATATGCATTTGCTCCTGTATCATTGGTGCAACAACACGATTGTTGGGGGAGAGTGGTAGAGAAATTGTGGGGATATTCGCCATCCTTGCGCAGCAGCACTTACGTTTTAGACTACTTAGGATACACACAGTGAACAACTTTACTGACTAGCTTAGCTAGAGAAACACTCGGACAACACCTTCTCCGTTGGCTGGCATTCTTCATTCTGCGGACTCAGCCGATTATTCAAACAAACACACTATAAACCAAAGAAACTCAACAGAAGAACAATCTCTTGGGGGAAAATGCATTGGCCACGGTGTAGTACGGGGGCGTTGCCTGAGGACACGGATGGATGGAAAATGAACTCCCTTGCGCATGGTCATTGGTCAGTGGGTGCGATTCCGTACTCCCTTGCACATGGTCAGTGGGGGCGACACCATGATGGATAATTTGTGGCCAAATTAACGGCAGCTGTTGGTCAGCAGTAATTGCTGGGGGTTATTAAGGACAGCTGACAAACATTCACGCTGTCCTACGACCTGTTCCACACTCCGACCCTCGCGGAAGTGTCATTGCATGCTTCCCAGGTGCTTCCAATACTGACCGTAGAAGAAGAATAAAATTTCCGTACTCCCCTCGCCATCATTTCGTACTACGCTGTTATGACGTGAGTAAGCCCTCTTGTCTCAAGCCTCTTTGCTATAAACTAAGCATGGTAGTGCGCGTGGACACCTGCATGGGCACTGACGTCATTACGCCACACACATCTAATTGGATGCTGATAAACATAACTTTCCCTAAATAACAAAATATGCTTCATAGACATAGACTAACTATGATATGCTTAAAAGAATATATGCTACATCTGTAGTTCTAGTAGGCTAGTAGCCTAGGCTAGGCCTAGCCTAGGCCTACATAATCTAACTAATAGGCCTAGGCTACATCCGCAATAGGCCTATCGACTCTCTGCCCCTGTTCAAATCCAGACTAAAAACCCATCTGTTTCAGTTAGCCTATTCTTTATGATTCTTTAACTATGTTTTGTTTTATTTCATTTCATATTTTATATATTTTTGTTTAATTTATTTCTTTATTTTTGTTTTAAAATAATTCTGTTGTGTCTTGTTTTATTTTTTGTTTCTCTCTGTACAGTGTCCTTGAGTGTTTTGAAAGGCGCTTTTAAATAAAATGCATTAGGGCCTATTACTAATAGAGTGGCAGCGACATAGAATCATGGTTAGGGCCTAATTCTTTTGTAACCTATTTTAGTGAATACTGTGAGGCTAACCAATTATTGGAGTTATGTCTGCTGCATTGACAGTAGTTCTATATACTGTCAATGGTCTGCTGTTAACCTGTGAACTTCCCATTTTGTAATGCAACGTTGCTTCTGCCCGTAACTCCGGAGTTTGGGAACCACTTGATTCTCTCTGGCACAACACTGGTTGTGGATTGTTTGATATACGTTTCCATAACAACCACCGCAGCAGAGGAAGTGCCTTTCACGAACCAAAGCTGTATCTAAATGTAGCTAAAGTATTGTATTCGCTTGCAGCAAAGTAATTGTATTGAGTGCAAACGGAATCCAAGTCATATAGATTTCTTTGAATGGTAAGCTTCTGAACGACATAAATTCCGCAAGCTACAGTAGACGGTAAGTTGGCCTTGTGTCTCGAGGCTGCATGCGGTCTAGACACCAACAGAACGCAACATTCTAGAGCTCTCGGCTGTTAGATCTACACAGAGATGTTACTTCTTAATCAGAGATGTTTCTTCAAATTAAATCAGTTTATCTTTCGGATGACCAATTGCCACATTGTTAATTACTCCGTGGCTAATGTTAACAGATCAGAACTCCCTTTTCTATTGCATTTGGATTACTACAGATTGAATCTGGATGATAAGCAGTTGACGGAATGGAGAGTCCGCATATCGGTGTGGTCCGGGATTCTATGCTAACCAATCCACGTTTGATAAGGGTAAGCAAAGAGATTGTTATTTGTGACGTGAGCAGAACTTCAGAAGTGCATGCAAACTACCGAGTGAGTGAGAAATAAAGGACAACCACTAGGGAGTGCTATTGCTCAACTTTTAAGAAATTACCAAGTGTTGCCCTGTGCCCACTGAAACAGACATTGGCTTACGGTCAATCACAAGCTTTTTTGTGCAGGGTAGAGCAGAGTAGACGTTTCAGGGTGCTGCCCTCATTAAGATGCAAGAATAGCAATATACCTATATTCGTATTAATAGAAAGTAAGCAGGTGCGTGCAGCACAAACATAACTGTTCAAATGTGAGAAACCAAGCACAAGGAGTTTTGTTGTTTGTTTTGAGCGCAGGATAAAGTCTACTTAAAAGGTGCCCCGTGTATGATGGTGGCCAGAGTAAGTAAGCTTAGCCTACTGCAACTATGCTGCTAATTAATAATCTAATCAATAAACTAATGTTGACTAGTATGACCAGCTGCAGTAAGTTTTGCTGCTAAAATGTCTATTTCTGGACATTCAAAATTGCAGACAGTGGAGATAGATCCTTTTTATGTATGAAAAATGCAATCTTCTCAGTCATAATGAATGCATAGAATTTAATGGTGGTGGTAACTTGAGTATTAGTGGAAAAAGTAACATTTGTGAATGGGCAGCATGAATTCTGGAAGTAATTACTAAAAATGTAGTAGTGTGATATTCTTGCTTCCTAAGTGTAATAGCCTGCAATTAACAAAGCATGATTTTATTGTTTTCACACCACTCAAAAGGACATCCATTCTGGTTCAGGCACCGTTGACAACGTGCATCACACACTATCTTGGTATTTTTGTGCATTCCTTGCAATGGCTGTATTCACTTTAGTGATTGTGTTGAATTTAGGCCTCATTTTGAGAATGGGCGGTGACAAAAGCAGTAAAATTATGTCGTTAAATTTTATTTCACTTACATGAATTTACATGAATTTAAATAAACACCTACAGTACATAGGTCAGTGGTTTTCAAAGTGGGGGCCGGGGACCCCTGCGGGGCCATGAGGGGATGGCAGGGGGGCCGTGGGAGGTTGGCAGGAAAAATGTTGCGAAATCAACTCAATTATTTTATACATTAAATAACTTAAATATCTAAAATAAACCAAAAATAAGCTAAACAATCCAAGTGGAATCAGTTTCTTCTTTACATAGTTATATATGTATTATGCTTTCTATAGTACTTGAATGGTTTTAGGAATACCCCAATTTCATCGAGTTGTGAAACCGGTTGCACAGAAAAAAATAGTGTGGCACGGCCTATGTTAGGGGGGCCTTGACTGGGGGGGCCTTGGCATGGTAAAGTTTGGGAACCCCTGACATAGGCTATACTTTACAATGTACTGTACATATGGTATACCCTATATGCCACTGGCATGCCCCCTAATCATGGACATAAACAACAACCTTTTGATGACATGATGAACAGCAGCTGTGGGCATTAGCATTGTCAGTCACATCATCGTCAGTCATCACAGCCCTGGATGGTTTGAAGATTGGAAAGGAGAATGTGTTGAGGTCAGTTGTTGTGGTGCTCTATGCTATTACACACCCTATCACAATGAACTGGCATGTTGTCCATGAGACTTGGTCTTTTCATTCAATTGATGGAATACCATGTCATAAAATGAGTCACCCAAAGCAGTCCCAACAATATTGTACTTTTTTCAGCTGCAGTAGTCTGCAGTCCTTTGATTCGTCAGCAGATGGCACCAAAGCATCTGTGTGAACTGACAGGAGAGTGTTGAAAGATGTTTTTTGTTGCTCCCACTTACACGTAACACTTTGATTGACAACATTGTACTGGGAGCGGCTTATCACAATAGAAAGTGGATTTTTGCTGTACATCAGTTCCAAGGCTGTGTGTGAGCATTGTTCTACCGGCACAACTTGTGGAATATAGGCAGAAATCCTAAATTGAACGTCGAGTCAATTCAGAAGACAACTTTTCTTGACTTTTAAGTAGGCCTATGTAGAATACTGATATAGTTTTTTGACGCTTTGCTTATGTTCTTAATAACTATGACATGTTTGGGAAAGATATGTAACCTGTGGCATGTCGCATGTCTCCATGGTTTTTGCGGCCTCTCACAGTGGCCATTCGCTCCTCCCATGGCCCTGGTTAAGAACCGGTAGGGCTACGGCTTACCCGGGTTCGATTCCCAACCCGGGTCATTTGCCGACCCCTCCCCATCTCTCTCCCCCTTCACTTCCTGTCCACCTCTCAAACTGTCCTGTCAAATAGTCATAAAAGACCACAAAAAAATGTT
Organism: Engraulis encrasicolus; assembly: GCF_034702125.1. NCBI lineage: Eukaryota > Metazoa > Chordata > Actinopteri > Clupeiformes > Engraulidae > Engraulis > Engraulis encrasicolus. The sequence continues at coordinate 54,057,296 of NC_085859.1, read as the reverse complement.
TTCCATAGAACCTAGAACAGCCCAGTGTGAAAAAGAGTCATTTGTCACACATGTTCTTTCAGGTGTCTCCCAAAAAGTTTCCCCAACTAGGTTTGCTGTCAACAAGGACTTCAATGATTGTGTGAATACAAAATCATTTGGATCATTGAGTAGTTTTAAAGTTCAAATTACCATGTTTGATGTAGGGGCCTAGAATTATCCGGTGTAAGGTTTGCTATAACTGTATGTGTAACTCTGCACACTTAAAATGTTTTGTTGAAATCTTTGGGCACCAAATGACTGGCGGTTTACCTTCGAGCATGCTGCAATGAGAAGGTGGAGTAGTCCGAGAGTGTGTCAGTGTGTGGGTGAGTGTTTCTATGGAGTTAATGAGTGCATGGGACACTGTGTGTGTGTGTGTGTGTGTGTGTGTGTGTGTGTGTGTGTGTGTGTGTGTGTGTGTGTGTGTGTGTGTGTGTGTGTGTGTGTGTGTGTGTGTGTGTGTGTGTGTGTGAATGGTAGAGTGTATTAATGCACAGATGAACTCTGAGTTCGTGCTAAGCTGTCTTAGCCATTGTATAAAATCCCTAAAGTACACAAGAGCAGAGCAAGAACACAAAAGAACAACTCTCTCTCTCTCTCTCTCTCTCTCTCTCTCTCTCTCTCTCTCTCTCTCTCTCTCTCTCTCTCTCTCGCACACACACACTCCTTTCATACCCACTTTCTCTTTTCGCCCCCACCCTATATTTTTCTTTCAGATTTTTAAATGTTATAGAACACGTAGGCCTAAAATCTTTGCACACCTGTTGACACCTGATTTTCACATCTGATTTTTAAATATATATATTTGGAGGCTCTTTAGCCTTTATTTTTCGAGACAGCATAGTGGAGGAGAGACAGGACGCAAGTTGGTAGAGAGAGACAGGGAAGGACCGGAATCGAACCTGGGTCGCCAGTGCAGCAACACAGTGCCCAACCGCTAGAGCCACGGTAGTGCCCGCATCTGATTTTGACGGAGGGTTATATGCCAAACACACATAAAGAGAATCGGTACTACAATACCTAACACGCACACGCTACTTTACGTTCTTACGATTATATTTTTTCAATTATATCCAGTACATGGGAAGTGAACACCAATCAGACATACATGTAAACAAATACTTCATGGAACTATAAATTAGGATGTTGGAATATTTACATAACATCATCACAAGAATTCATAAAAGTTACTCTGTTAATTTTCTACTTTTCTACAGTAACAGCAACATTGGAAATATATAAATAGATTAACATCATTATATAATCATAATGTATGCATACTGAATGAGGAATATGCTGGGGAAAAAGAAGTTCATTTGTTATTTGCATTATGTCAATCATTAAATTTGCCCATTGAGAGAATGCTGCTATAAAGATTGCCCAAACGCTGTCTCCATTAATGTGCCTCCTCCTATGTAATAGGTTTTGTTCAAGTTGTGTTCACTCCATGAAGTGTAATATAACAAGTTTAGGACTGAGTACTGCATTTTCAAGCTTTAAAACTCAAACTTTTATATTTGACCTACTGCATACAGTATGGTCATCCAGACCTCTTGCTGATGGATTTGATGAACAATAAAATCCTAATTAATGAAATTATTAATGGACCTCACCTCATTGAGAAAACCTTTATAGTCACTATTGCCATTACAGTATTTTATGTCAACTGGTCTTTGTCTTCTACATTGTGTGTAATTTCTAATGCACAAAAACAATGCGCTATAATACTTTTGCTTACTTTCGGGGAAAAAAGTTTGGCACTGCAGTGTTCTCATTGACATGATCGGTTTAAATCGGCAGTAAATTGATATCAACTGAGGTAGTGAAGCCAACTTCACTATCTGGTGTTTTGACACATGCAGCATATAATTACGTTCAGGGCATCAGCTGGCCCTCGTATTCTGCTTTTTCCTGAAAAATGATCGGGGACTTTTGCTAAAAATCACACAAACATCGATCCTTTAGGAAGAGGTTATAGGACATCTTGCTGGACTCTTTCCCACACACACACTCTGTTTTACTCCTGTGTGTGTGTGTGTGTGTGTATTGCTGTGCATGTGTCTGCATGTCAATGCTTTGCTCCGCTGACCCCCGTCCCCAGTCTCCTGTGCCCCTAGTGTGTGTGGCGTAGGCTGGTGAGTCCGAGGAGGTCTCTGCCATGCTAATAACTGCACAATGGGCACAGGGCTGCAGTAAATGAGAGCATCAGACACAATGGGGCCCCACAGCTCAGCAGTAAATTAGCCCATAAAGGAGGCTTTGGGCCCAGCTAATCTGCTTCTGATTGCCCCTTTCAGCCCATTGTGGGAGCCACTCTCTCCCCTCTGTCCTCCCCGAGTCACACACGGGGAGAATGGGGAGATGCACTCTGAGAAGTCGTCTGAGCATCAGGGATCTGTGAGCGGGACCCCAGCTAAACGATGCCGTCTGCAGATTAAAATAGCTAAACGGATTAGCCTGAGGGGTCGCAGGAACTAAACACGCTGGACCGCTCCCCCTTTCTCTCGGCCAAAGGGTGGAGAGGTGTGAGATCTGACACACAACTTAGGGAGCAGGCAGCGCACAGACTGACACACACACACACACACAGAATTTAGTAGCAGTATCATGACATGTTTCGGGATTTGTCTCACACAGACTGGCTATCTAAATGTCAGTGTGAATATGTAACATGTTAAGATTTAACACTGTGACTTTTCAGTTCAGATTAGTGCTTGGCTGCTTATCATGCTTATATCACACTTAGCCTTTTCGTCATGATGTCAAACAAGGTCTGCTTTGAAGCGAAGCAGGTGTACACGACTACCAGTTTCAGGTAGTGGAGTATATATGTTTATGTCTATGTTGAAGAAGGCAGAGATGCTCATCCTTCTCAAAAATGTGTGCTGAACTAGCAAAATCAAATAATAGCAAAAAATAAAGTCCGCAATACACCAGGCCCCCGTTTCTCTTGTTTAATATAACGTTTCGGGCAGCATGCCGCACATTACATTAAATAAGAGAAGCGGGAGCCTGGTGTTGCAGACTGTTTTTTGATATTACTATATGTTTATGTCTATGCCAGCAGATGCAACTTATCCCTGCTTTGAATGCATTTGAATCAAAGCTGTCGGTTACGTGGAAAGGCACATTTGGATGGTGCATGCATGTGGGTTGTTGGGTCTACAGTAGTTGTTCTGGTACAGGCAATACTAATATTTTTTGCTGTAATATAATAAGTAATATTATTACACCTGTGCCAAAAACATTAGTTAACTAGCAACACACTTCAACAAAAAAAAATCTTAATATAGGCCTACTTATCTCTAGCCTATCTGATAAAACAAATTTGGCAGATTTCATGCCAACACCAATAATCAACCAATGATGAAAAGCCATCAACTTTTACCAACTTTGAGTTATTGACATAGCGTTTGCCCCATGTCAGATGCCTTGAGCCATCCCTTTCATTCACCCAGCACTTAGCTCCAAGACCAGGGGCCCCATTAGCACCTGGCCCCTGAAGGGGAGAAAGCCAGAGGCTCTTTGGGTCCAGCATGGGTAGGTAGGGCCTGGCCCTCCGGTGAAAAAAGGCCCATTAATTGGGGTGAGGATGGACCAGCATTTTCCATGTTAGCTTAATACAATTACGTTATTAATGAGTTATTACTAACACTTAACACAAAGCTTGTGGAAAGTACTGTATGTTTGTAGTTCGTAAATGTACACATACTCACTGCTGTACTCCTAAAGCATCATTATGCAGTCTCATGCAAGTCCTATTCTCATCTGAAATCTTTGTTACAAAAATTCACCTGTATACGAGTGTAGTCGACTTACAGATAGTTATGAATGGTAATTTCAATTAGTGCATTAAGTTAGTATTGTATTATGAATGTAGTATTATACGCACAGCTTTATTTTGGGAGATAACTTATTTGCCTATATTTTAACTGTGGCGAAAGAGAGGGAGTGAGTAGCAGGGAGAGATGAGTTGAGAGCTGGGAATTTGATTTTACTTGTAAGGCCCTGGTATTGTGGTCATAGTCAGTATGTAGAGTTGGCTATCTTTCCAGCAAGACTCTTTCATTGGTTGCGCAGTGATGAGTGCAGAGCTAAGATGGCTGCCCGGAGCTTAATTTAAACCAATAGCCTACTAAGTATTT